>NW_013665995.1:419657-429681 GCF_000517525.1 Limulus polyphemus | reverse complement strand
TTGATGTCTATAAAAACATCATATTACTGGACAGTAAAATTCTCCTATTTGTTTATAATGAAAATCTCTACTTAGTCAAAAATTACATTCTTCGTTTTGATGTCTATAAAAACATCATATTACTGGACAGTAAAATTCTCCTATTTGTTTATAATGAAAATCTCTACTTAGTCAAAAATAATTATGTTTAGTATCTCATTTTTTTATCAGTACGCCATGTTGAGAAGTCCATGGTGTATTAAACACTTATTTCTTATTGTAGCTCCTGACCTAGTGGTTAACGTGTTAGAGTACGAATCAGAGGGTCCGAGGTTTGAGCCGTGATGCCTCTGAATACGCTACATTTCTCTCAACTGTGAGCTTATTATAAAGTGACAATCAATCCTGTTACTCGGTTTTAAAAACCGGACAAAGCTCTTATGACTGTGGGTGCTTTTGTCTGGCTACTCTCCCCTCAGATCAGCAGCTCAAAATTATGGACGAGCTGGACGACTATACCTGAACCTTTGGGGTATCTGACATGACTGTTTATCACATGTAACGCATAAGGTTTAGGTAGCCATACAGGCCAATAAATACGAAATCTTTACAAATGAAACAGTTTAATGACGCTGAATATTTTGCGGAAAGTTACCATTCGTGAAATAAACTGTTTAAAGTTCGCACAGAATTTGATTTTTTCATCCATATATGCATAGATATCTTACATATATACACATACATGTACATACGCATACACATTGACATACACACACATATATATACGTATACACATTGACATACACACACATATATATACGAAACGTGTATATTCTATAACCAGTTTACTTTTTATCACATTCTGTCATCCATTTTAGAGTGAGAGACAGAGAGAGAATGAAATAAAGCCATCAAGTAGAGCCAGTTTTCATTGAGTAGAAAAAATGAGCTTATGAAGCCTACATAACTATTTTTAACCTCTTTTTTTTGCCAAGAGGTTCAATATAGTTTCCTCTAAGCCTTTTCAAATCTATCCATCTATATGACTTTTTTTATCAACTGGCTTTTTATCGAACTGCTTTAGTAATCCTCACATTTCAACAAAAATCATAATTCATTCATTTCCTGTAGGGTCGATAGAGACCTACTAGAATCAATCGATGTTCTTCGTGTACATTTACGAATAACACAAAAATCGATCGCCAGAGTTGTGCCACTTAAAGATATGTATGACATAACTACGACGTCGACCAGGAGTATATGAATATGTAAAGTGGTCAGAGAAGGAAAATATTTCAACCAGAGGAAAGAAGTTGTAGATGTGGAATAGTACCTGATTTCACTTGAAGTGGAATCGAATGTGACAAATGCTCACATACCGAACAGAAATTACTGCTGTTTTTGTGTCAGTTTCTTGATGTAGAGCCGAAGGATTGGGATTTGGGAACGACATTTGACAACTGTTATAAACACCAACGCTAAAGTTTTCTTCAACTTCCACCGTCATATTCCCCGATTTCAGGATAATAACCCAAGATATAATTAGTGCAAAAGCAACAGCAAATCCCTAAAATTCCAAAGTCCTTTTTTGCGGTTCGTTTGTAAAGTTTACCTTAAACATCAGTGTTGAGAAAAATGCAAATATTTTTATCCGAACGTTCGAAATGAGTTATCTATGTTAAACAAACTAAACAAGATGATAAGTGTTCAAATGTATTTTGAAAATGTGCGTTGTATATCTTCCAAACTGAATTATATGTTTGAATAAATTGTAGATAAATAACAAAATTATGAAAAACATTTCACAAAAGTGTAAGTATATTCTAAAAAGCATATACTTTGAAAAAATAACAATTTAGTAGAATTTTCAGCTAAGCGAAAAAAAATATTTTTACATTTACTTTCAGTAATTTTTCTAAATTATAGTCCATGAATTAAAGTTTTATTTTAAAACCATTTTATCATGTTGCAGGACTGAAGGATAATCAAATTGCTTTGAAAAAAAAGACGGGTTTTATTTCAACTTAACCGCAAAGTTTTAACGAGTTTCTGCTTACAGTCTCCTCAAATTCTTATTATATTGAGTTTGGTTTGATTTGTTTTGAATTTCGCACAAAGCTACATGAGAGCTATCTGCGCTAGCCGTCCCTAATTTAGCAGTGTAAGAGACTAGAGGGAAGGCAGCTAGTCATCACCACCCACCGCCAACTCTTGGGGTACTCTTTTACCAACGAAAATTGGGATTGACCGTCACATTATAACGCCCCTGTGGCTGAAAGGGCGGTTAAATTAGGATGTCGTACAGATTGATTTATAAAGTTGTATTAAGAACAAAGCTACCAACTGTGAATATTTCTAATGAAATATATTTGCATAAAAGTTGTTCATGTATATAACAAGATACGTTTGAGCAGTGCTGAGATATCAAGAGATTTGGTATAAAAAGCAAAATAAAAACTAAAATAATAGTGATACTAAATCGGCTAGTTTTCTCTTTAGGCTATTCTTGGTTTACAAAAATGTTTTATAAACAATAAAAAACGTATATGTCGGAACACTTACGGTGTATTATTTTCGTGATAATGACATTAGTATAATTTTTGTAATCGAAAAATGTCCAAGAAAAAATATCTCAAAAAGTAAATTAGTATAGTTAAAAATAGTGAACTTTCACCTTATGCAATAACAATCATCTTACAAGTTATCAAGACCTACCTCTAAATAGAATAAAGATGTTCCTACTTAGTTCGCTCAACAGTTGGCGATGGGTGGTGTTGATTATCTGCCTTCCTTCTAGACTATCACTGATAAATTAGTGGTACAAATAGCCCTCGGGTAGCTTTGCGCGAAATTCGAAACATGACAAATCAAATATACTACTGAACAAACAGTGTCAGTGCGAGTGTCATTAAATTCTACAAATATAAAACGTCCATGCAAAATGCTGTTACGATATTAATAATTTAGAAAGACCCAATTTGCGAAGCATTGATCGTCAAGAGATATGTAAGTAGGCTATTTATCTAAATTGCTACAATATGTTATTTATTGGAAGTTGTTAATCTTAAGTATTTCTTAGTATTACAACTGTAGTAGCTTTTTGATGAAATAATAAATCAACTGAAATGTTACCATGAACTTTATCTTGTTCATTTTTACACTGGAGACGTGCTTATAGTATGTGATATGAATAACTAATTTTTATATTTTTGTCAAGATTATCCTTAATCATTCTTTAGCTCATGAAATAATTTGTGACCCTGGGTGCCTTACGCACGAGATATCTAATGTTCCACGCTTTTGATAGTCACCATTTAGACGTATTTCGCAAAGTGTTAACTAACTTCGCTAATTATCGTCTGTACGCCTTGCTCACGTTATAACTTAGTGTTGACTGACTTTCCTATTTACCATTTAAACACCTAACTTACAGTATAAACTAGGGTTGACTGATTTTGCTAACTGCCATCTAGATGCCTTACTCATGATGTAACTTAGTGTTAACTAGCTTTGCTAATTACGGATTGGATGTTTTTGTACCGTCTTAATGCAGGAAATGAGAACTAAACTGAGCGAGGAAGTCGGTAGCAAAATAAGTTAAGCCGACATCAAAAGAAAGTGACGTTTAATGCTACACGCACTACAACGGTTACCTTTGAATCAGACGAACGTTTCATGTACTACGGCTCAGAATAATGGAAGAGGCGGCCCACGCCCTTATTTAAAACATTTCCTTGTAAACCTAGCACATCTGTCTCGAGTGATTTTAACTAGTTAAGACAACAGGAAATACACATTCTAAAAATACAACCGAGGAACTGATTGTATGCTGCTTTTACTTTTTTTCTATCAAATTTGAACTACTTCGTTCCAAGATTTTTGGAAAATGTGTTATTCATACAAATATGACAGGAAAACCATTTTAAATAGTATTGTTTTCCAATCTTTTCTAGACAGGAACTGTATCATATTGCTAACTTTCTGAATAAGTATAACATGTTTTTATTTACTTTAGACATATCATGTCTGCCAAATGTGATATATTAAGATATTTATTTTCATACTGGGATGCTTAGAATTGTTTTATTTTTCTGGTTAATTATCAACAACGTCTGACCAAAAGTGAGCTAACTCTGTAAGTCAATACTAAAAAAAGTAACTTATAAGTTAATGAAACTAATTCTATATAACAAACTGACTAGAAGTACATAATGTTATAAGCCAATAACAAAACTGAAACCTCTAACGATTATAATGTGATGTTTCATCAACAGGGTACATTGCCTAAGTTACATGCATGAAATCCCTCTTTTAATAATTATATTGTCCTCATTAGATTTATTACACCCAACATAAATATATTATTTACATTCCTTTTCATTGTGTGAAAATTATTATTAATTTATGTATGTATATACAAATAAACATTGTTTACCGTCATTCCTTTTACTTATCGCACATAATATGAATCAAGCTTTCTAAGACTAATGTGGTATTTTGATATTTTATTGTTATAATATAATTTAGTTCATCCCAAATACAAAGCTTAAAGAAATGCCTAGTAATGTAAATAATACTTAATCATATTCTTGAATTCAGGTTAACGACATGAAAATGGAATTGTATAGGAAATTTAATAAAGAAGCTTCTTTCCTCAGAACATTTCGAACTACTTCTTCTTATAGTAACCGAAAACTAAATCCCAAATATTTAGATTGTAACTAAGGGAACCTAAATAATTTACTAGAATAGCTGTAATCAAGGAAACCTAAGTAAGTGACAAATATAAAATATAACTAAGTAAACCTAAGTAATTGACGAATACAGATTGTAATAAACTAAACCTGAGTAATTGATGAATATAGTTGTAACTAAGGAAACGTAAGTATTTGATGAATATAGAGTGTAACTAACTAAACCTAAGTAACTGAGTAATATAAATTGTAACTAACTAACCCTAAGTAATTGATGAATATAGATTAGAACTAACTAAACCTAAGTAACTGATAAATATAGATTGTAACTAAGGAAGCCTAGGTAAATGACAAATCTAGATTATAACTAAGCAAACCTAGTAATTGATGAATCTCGATTGTAACTAAGAAATAGATATAGATGTATATAGATTGTAAATAAGGAAACCCAAGTAGTTAATAAATGTAGATCGTAACTAAATGAACCTAAGTAACTGATGACTATAGGCTTTAACCAAGTAAACTTTAGTAATTGATGAATGTAGATCGTAACTAAATAAATCTAAGTAGCTGATGACCATAGGCTTTAACCAAGTAAACTTTAGTAATTGATGAATGTAGATCGTAACTAAATGAACCTAAGTAACTGATGACCATAGGCTTTAACCAAGTAAACTTTAGTAATTGATGAATGTAGATTGTAACTAAATGAACCTAAGTAACTGATGACCATAGGCTTTAACCAAGTAAACTTTAGTAATTGATGAATGTAGATCGTAACTAAATGAACCTAAGTAACTGATGACTATAGGCTTTAACTAAGTAAACTTTAGTAATTCATGAATATTGATTGTAATAAAGGAAAGCTAAGTAACTAATGAATGTAGATTGCAACTAAGTAAACATAAATAACTGATGAATATAGATTCTAACTAAGGAAACCTAAGTAACTGATGAATAAAGATTGTAACTAAAGAAACCTAAGTAACTGGTGAATATAGATCGTAACTAAGGAAACCTAAGAAACTGATGAATATAGATTGTAATTAAGGAAGCTTAAATATATCATTAATGTAAACTGTAACTAAGTACTTTATAAGTATAGACTGTACGTACAGAAACCTCAACATTTTTGTGTTGTTAAGATACTGTATTCTTTTCCTTAATATTATTTTTTTTCTTTCTGAGGAATCCGTGACTGCTGTGTAACAACAAAAAAGAAATTAAATTAGAAAGTTGAGCTCTAAAGTTTTTTGCTTTTGCCAAATAAGCTATTCTTTCAAATCGAAAAACTCTACTCAATAAAAGGGTTTTCTTCACGCTAAAATATCTTATCTTTTTTTATACCACGAAGCTAAAAGGGGAGTACATTTGTGAACCGCCCAATTTTTCTTTCACAATGACGGATCCACAAATTAGGAAATAGAAGCCTCTCACAATAAGAAGCTGTAATGGTAGTAGTGGTAAAAACAAAACAAAAAAAAAAGATAAGACGTTCTCTAGTATGAGAAAGTTAAAGACAAAGATTTCCTCCAAGAAAAAAAAAAGCTAACGTTACGTAGAAATGGAATAACATTCTAGAAGAACAAAAGATGACCACAAGCAGAATGGAAGTCCCTATGGAATCTTGTAGCTGACCTACCCCTCCCACATATACAGGCTCAAAGGAATTGGGTCTAACTGGATTCGAAGTTTTTTCGTACACACATACTCACGCACTCACTCTCACACACACAAATACCAGCGCCGCTGTGATAAGTTAATAGACAATAGGAATCTGAAACACACTAGCATTTTAGCCTAGCTATTAGATCCCTAAGAATTCATATCAATAAAATGAATAACTGAATGTACAACTACCACCCGATAAGGATGATGATGATGCCGAGCTTAAGTACAGAGGAATAGAACAACTTATATCTAATGCTATTACTCTTATACATCCACTATCATTTTTCTTCCCTTAAGATACTTCACGTAACAGTGTCCTACAGAAACCTATACGAAACCAAGAAAGTACGGTTTTTTTAACGAATGTTCAACGTAAGGATACGTTATTTTTATCAGCTGTTCTTACTAATAGACAAAGCAAACAATTACACCAACAATATAAAACGGGGAGAGAGGAGATTTGTAAATTCAAAACTGCAAACCAAAAAACTTTGTCATGCTAATAATAAAACAATCTCATAAAAAGCGTAAACCTAACTGAAATGATTTATTCATTTCCATTACGTCTTCTGCTTTTGAATTTCGATAAAAAGCGTATTAGTTGAGTAAACAGAGAAAAGTAATTTGTTATACATATTCCTATTCTTACATTCGTCGATTTTTTTCCTGCAGATGAAGCTAATGCTAAGAATTATTAATTAAATATCATCCTTTAGTGGGAAAATAAAGACCAAGAATCAAGGAAACGTTAAATGTCAGTAAATCTGCCGTCTTTTTGTGACCCAGAGGAAGCAATATATTAGTGATATCTCATCTCTTGTAGCGTTTGTTTGCCTGTCACCCTCCCATACTTTAAGTAAATAAGAACGGGTTTCTCCAGTTGACTTCCTAACGCGAGGAAAACGGCTTTCTTCCTACTTAGTTGTTAAGACTCTGCCCACTAGGAGAAATCACCTTTGTCATATTTGTATTAAATGGGTTAATATGTCGTTACTATGAATATTTTTATTTGTATTAGATCTAATAAACTCTAATGGTTATTTTGGATGTTCAGTAAATGTGTTTTTTGTTTCCTAAAAGTAACGAGAGCAGGGGTTTTTATGCGTGAAAGGAGGTCTACTTTTTTCGTTCTGTGGAGTTCAATTCGACATCTCTAGAATTATTGGTCAATGATGATTAACAGCCGGCAGGAGGCCTTCAGAAAACATACGCGTTCTTTTGCCCTCTCTTATCTGCTATTAACTAAATTGTGACGTGCATCATTTTCAGTTTACAAATCACGCATGCATTTGCAACTTTATCGAAAACCAAATCATCCATTGTAAGAAGCATCCTTCAATGGGTGTGAAGCTTAAACAATTCAAACCATAGGCTATTAACGTGTGAATAAACACCCAGAGGGGTGCATTAAGTGCTAAACTCTGCATTCTGGGTAAAAGATTGCGTCACCTGATAAGAGTTTGGCTGGATATGCGCAGACAAGTTTGAAAGTTAACCAATACGGTTGAAAAATCGTGTAATCTGTTATTTATTGCACTCAATTTATGAATTATATTTCCAAATTCAACAAGCGAAAAAGCTACTAAACACCACTAAATATTTTGCGATAATATTTAATGAAATACCTTTGATTTTTTTCACACATATACAATGCTATCTCTGATCCTCTACACCAAAATATTTCGTAAAATGGAAACAAAGTTTCTTATGCCGCTAAGTTGCGTGAATTTAAGTGCCACATCATATAAATTTAAGGTCACTTATATTTCTTGACAGAAAAGAAGTAAAGACGGTAACCTCTCACTTCAAATCACACAAGCTTTTCGGATAGATATGGGAAGGCTTCTGTTTGTCAGACTCACCAAGTACAGAAATATCATGGAAATGTAAGACATATACCATTCGTTAAAACCTATGCGAATAGTCCTTAGTTCTCCATAATACATTTTTGAATTCCCATATTGATTACTCACATGAAAGGTCACGTGATCAACACTATGAATAAAATAGAATCATTTCGCAATAGAATCCTCCTGCTAAGTTCATTCATTCTATTAACACCATAAGCGTGTACAGAAGTTAGGCAGTGCATCTTCACATTAGCAAGGAAAGACGTTCAAATGTTTTATTAATCATAAAATTATTCAAGTAATTGTGAGAAAGTTGCGGTAAAAGTAGCAACAACTAACTGCTTCCTTAGAGGATTATTTTCAAGATATCTCATTTTATTTCAAAACATAAGAAAGACGTTTACTGTTCGTGACATTTATGTCACTATTTAGCTCATTGGTAAATAAAGATAATCCCTGCTTTCTCCTGGCGAAGACATGAGCATCCTCTGCCCATCACCGTAGCAGTCGTAACTCTGACGTGCTAAATTATATTTATAATACAGCCAGAAAATAACGACTTCTCCTAAACCAGAGGAAATAAAGGTTGATCCCTTATTTTGTCTAGTAACATTTATATCTTTTTACATGTAATTGGAGTTATCTTGTAAAAGAGATACTCATCTAAACATCGCTTAGAGTAAGTCTGCGAAAATTTTACCTGATTTTTCCATCCATAAACTTCATTTGTTAAGGAAGGACACACGTTTAACATAGCTTTTGAAACATAAATAATGTATATGTGCATAGTTATTAACGTCACGATCTTGGAAAAAGATTTCACAGAAGTTAGTCATGCTTCCTAATCCCCCCCCCCCAAAAAAAAAGTTTTTTTTCTCTGAAATTTAAACACAATTCCAATGCGAGTAGGATAGGGGGAATACATGTAATACTAGTTGTTTAACTAAATTAGTAACAGCAGTTTTTATCATTTTAGACAATGAATCTGTATCATGGATTACCTAAGAAAGATAATCATGAGATCTTCTTTGTAAATTTGTATATTTCGAAACTGTAAAATCTTTCGAAAACATTAACATTAGCATTTATGGTTTTTTTTTCCGGCAGTGAGAAGGATATATTGGAGTAATTTTTCCATTTTTTTAATAGATACAAAGTCACAATCGCTACAAACAGTCCAAGATTATGGCCGGAGGTCTCGCGAAAGCCGAAGGATTGCCTTCACATGGAATTAGCCATTTCCTTTTTGCGCTAACAATATTAATGAGTTTTCTTGTGGAAGACTCTGTTACAAAAGGAAATGCATCGTTTCTTGGAACCAGATAACTTATTATATTAAGGCTTAAAATTGTTTTTCAAACTTGAGACCAAAAGATGTGTTTTCGATATTACAAAAGTATTTCTGCTTTCGTTGTTGTTTATATCGTAAACTAATCTTTTAATACTAAACCGAATAGTCTAGTATTAACTCTGACGTCACTGCCATCCCACATTCTGGTTCTCGTCTTAGTCCTATCTACTCTTTTTCTAAGCATAGAACCACATTTTCTCCACACATTACATCATCTTAGCTCTCTTTAAGATAATAGCAAAATGTTATATCTTTATAATCTCGCAGATAGCCAGTAACCTGACGTCATTTCCACCTTATTCTTGAGCATGAAACTATGTTAGTATCTTATGTTTTATTAGACTTGAAGTAACCCTACTATCTTACGACACTTCCATTGTAAACCTGCTTGATGTTTTGTTAGACCTAAAGTAACCCTACAATCTTACAACACTTCCATTGTAAACCTGCTTGATGTTTTGTTAGACCTAAAGTAACCC
>NW_013665995.1:352183-418791 GCF_000517525.1 Limulus polyphemus | reverse complement strand
TTTTTGACTAAGTAGAGATTTTTTGCGGACAGTAATTTAAACAATGACATTTTCGAATAATATGAGGTTTTTATGGATGTAAAATTAACAACCAATGTTTCATTAAGTAGGGATAAACAGCAATTTTATGTAAAGTAAACTAAAGAGTAAAATTTTAGAGTAGAAATGATGATTTATAGACGACAATTTGAAGAGCATTAAATTTCGGTTAATTTTCGTGTAGAATAGAGGAAGAGTTTCAATTTGTACAAGTCATCGATTCAGTCTAGCGTTCTTTATTTCTTGCTTAGAATAACAATGCGACAAAAGCGGTAAGAACTTTTATCTATGGGGTTTTGAGTCGAATTTTTGAGTTGGAATTTTTTATGTAATCCAGTAGTTCTCATATTGTAAATAAAGGATAGCTACGAAAATCTGATTGTTTGTATCACCTGGGGTGATGGTTATCTGCTACTAAAGATTCTGGAAAACATCCCAAGGCCTTTTCCAGATTTTTTGAAGCCCCCTAAAGCTTGGAAGTGTCATCCAGACCAAACCGAATCGTCTGACTACACAGAGCGACTCACTTGCGAATTGAAACACCTTACTATCACGTGTCAAGTTTGCTTCAGCGAGACCCATATTGTTTGAGCTGATAAACGAGCACAGCTGGCAAAGCTACTGATTCCCAACCTTATTCTAAGTTATAGCCCCACCTAATAGCTACAGTGTACATCACGCGGGGAAGGACGTCTCTCTCACCCCCTTGGAGTGTAATACGTGCATGGGGACGACTTTGTTATATAGGGACCAGACTGTATCAGCTCGATTTCACATGTGCTTGAAGTGCTGCATCGTCTGAAGTCTTAGAAGTGTGTAAATAAACAGAATAAGTTGAAAGAAAATATCTCTATGACAAATATCCCTGCAAACTGTACAAAGCAACTTTTTAGC
Source organism: Limulus polyphemus (assembly GCF_000517525.1). Classification (NCBI taxonomy): domain Eukaryota; kingdom Metazoa; phylum Arthropoda; class Merostomata; order Xiphosura; family Limulidae; genus Limulus; species Limulus polyphemus. Next base: position 417,858 of record NW_013665995.1, on the reverse strand, counting down.
TTCTATGTTCTTTCAGTATCATGTAAGGTGTGAATTACTTTCGTGAATAGTATATATTTATTGGTAATTCTTTCAGTATCATGTAAGGTGTGAATTACTTTCGTGAATAGTATATATTTATTGGTAAATTCTTTCAGTATCATGTAAGGTGTGAATTACTTTCGTGAATAGTATATATTTATTGGTAAAACAACAAAGTAAAGAGAAACTATTTATATTGCACCAAGACACCCAAAATCTGAAAGACATAAATAATGATATATATATATGTATATATGTATAATTATACTGGTGTTATTTTTGATTAGCCTCCATATGCCAATAAGTTATTTACTTTAATATTAATAATACTAATAAATTTCTCTCTAAACATTTTACTTCTTTGATCATCTCAGGTTAAACACTAAGCTTACGTTTTTTAGTTTTTATAAAGGTAATATCTTAGCCTCATTATTTAATTTCTGTAGTGCATATTGGTGTATAGAAGATATATTAATACTAAAAATAAACGACCTTATAACACCAAAATGTTGTTTTTATTTAATTAGACATTCAACGTTTCGCTTTACAGCTTCTTCAGGAGCGTTCAATAAAACACAAACCGAAACTGACAGTACAAAGTATAAGGTCGTTTATTTCTAGTATTAAAATATTTTAACTTTTAACTAACCTATCTTCGAGTTACTCTTACTCTTCGCACTAAAATATTAAGAAACATGTTTAAAATATTGAAGTGCATTTTTTTTCATTAAATTAATAAGACATAAAATGCTTATAAACGTACATGCTCAAACAGAGTGTTGGGCATTATTAATCAATGTTTCAGTTGTTATCTAAAAATTTAATGGCTTAAATATTAACAACTAAAATTAACAATTTTAATTAAGCTATAATTTGACATTTAATAAAAATGTCATGTTTGTTTATTGCCATTGCTTTACTTTGATTATTTGATCAATATATTATTTGTCTTCGTTATAGACTTGAAAATTTTCAAAATATTCATATATGTTGTGAGACAGAATTTTAGCTATATTAATATATGGTGTAATAAAGTCTTGTTATTTTAGCGAAGTACTCATATGTTTAATTATACAAGCTGGAATAATTTCGTACCTTCAACCGTATATGTGAAACAAACTAATAACTGCAATCATATATGGTGTAATAAGCTCATGTCTTCAATCATATAAAATGATATAAACTAATAAGCGAAATACACTCCTAGTTGTAATCACATTAGGCGTAACAAATTTACAAATGGAAATGATTTCAGGTAAATTAATAGTTTTAATGTTATTAGGTGAAAACGCTCATATCCGCAATATCAAATGAAAAATACTTATATAACTGACAAAATAATCTTCATTGCTAAAATCCCTACAACTTTAATGATGGCAGTAATTTTGAACAAGAGCTCCTAAGAGAAAGTAAAGAAGAATGTTTAGTAATATCTCAACTACACCATATCTGCTATATCCAGTACCGACGAGGTGTTTCGCTCGATACCAAGGAACTTCAGGTCGGCTGGGATACAACAGATATAGTAGCGGTTGAGACGCTATTTATATTAGCAGAGTGCTTGAAAATAATTAAATCTATAAAAGAAGGAGAATAATTTCGCAATTTTCTTTATCAAAATCATCACTAGTTTAAATTTATCTGTTTTTTACCTCTTAATTCAGACGTGGTAAGACATAAGAGATCGCGCTTAGTTTAGAGTTAAAACAAATCTTGATTTCATAAGGAATTCAATATTACTGACAAATAATGAATAATACATATTACTGACAAAAAATGAATACTACTTATTACTGCCAAACAATGAATAATACTTATTACTGCTAAACAATGAATACTACTTATTACTGCCAAACAATGAATACTACTTATTACTGCCAAACAATGAATAATACTTATTACTGACAAACAATGAATAATACTTATTACTGCCAAGCAATAAATAATACATATTACTGACAAATAACGAATAATACATATTACTGACAAACAATGAACACTACTTATTACTGCCAAGCAATGAATAATACATATTACTGCCAAACAATGAATAATACTTATTACTGCCAAGCAATGAATAATACATATTACTGCCAAACAATGAATAATACTTATTACTGCCAAGCAATGAATAATACATATTACTGACAAATAATGAATAATACATATTACTGACAAACAATGAACACTACTTATTACTGCCAAGCAATGAATAATACATATTACTGCCAAACAATGAATAATACTTATTACTGTCAAACAATGAATAATAATTATCACTGCCAAGTAATGAATAATATATATTACTGCCAAACAATGAATAATACAAAATATGACGTACTCTAGTTATAAACGTTTGCTAGAAGAAACTGTTTTAATGGCAATTCCTTTATCTGCAACATATTATGACATGTATTTTATCATGTTAAACACTTTAAGGTAAACTGTTTTCCTGCAACACATGGTGCCATTACTTCGTCCTATAGAGAACTTTATGGTTCATAATTTATCTACAATACAAAGTTGTGTTATGTTAGGCGCATTATTAATTATTGTTAGTTGATATAGATTAAGTCGGTCATGGCTTTGTCGCTAGCGTACTTGGATTGTGCATCCGGGGTTTCATGGTTCACAGTCCGTTGATGCAAAAACGCGTTACGCACTTTAGGGACTGTTGGTGCGCTAAATTAATGACTGTCAAATTTTACTATTCGACCAGAAAAGCAGTTTATATATATATATATATATGTGTGTGTGTGTGTGTGTGTGTGTGTGTGTGTAAACAAAAAACAATGGAACAGGATTTTTCACTACAAATCTAGAAAACATGTTCGTCCAGTGACCACAGGTCAGGTTTACTAACAAATACAAAGTTTCACCGCAAGAGAGAAAATATTCGCCAGTTACTTAATGGTTTTCTTAATAGTTTAATGTAGCAGTTTTCTTAATTATTCCCTTTATTGTCATCTCTTTAAATAAGGGACTTTACTAGTGATGCAAACGTCTTTATTATACCACATAATACTTGTATCTTACAAATGAAACAAATAATGAAGTGAGAGATAATTCATTTTAAGCTTGCCAAGAACTACAGAATTCAGTATCTATCCAAACACATACGCTTATAAAAACAAAAACCAAACAAAGTCGTAGAAAAATAATCAGGTTAGTCACGAAACCCTCAACCCAATGTCAGCCAGGCGAAAACAAAAATGTGTACTTGAGGAAGTGCACTGGGGTTTTAACAAGCTGGTCATAAGCTAGGAAAAGTCCCCGATGACACATCTGGTGTCTAGGGTAACTAATGAGCCATGACCCTGCGATCGAGGACTGCTTGCTTCGCATCCCACCTGACCGCACTGCATAGTTGCATTATGATTACAAAGTTTGGTCGCGAGCACTGTTTGGCTTGGTCAATCCCATGATATTTAATGGTAAACATTGTAGTTACTTACTGGTTAATAGTAACAATTGTAGTTACTCGATGTTTTTAATAGTAAAAATTATAGTTACTTGATGTTTGTAATAGTAAAAATTGTGCTTACTTGATGGTTAATAGTAAAAATTATGGTTACTTGATGTTTGTAATAGTAAAAATTGTGCTTACTTGATGTTTGTAATAGTAAAAATTATGGTTACTTGATGTTTTTAATAGTACCAATTATGGTTACTTGATATTTTTAATAGTAAAAATTGTGGTTACTTGATGTTTGTAATAGTAAAAATTGTGCTTACTTGATGGTTAATAGTAAAAATTATGGTTACTTGATGTTTTGATGAGGTCTTCAAGTAAAGAGAAAAGCCGATGTATTATAACTTTTTTCACGCATTGTTCATCCTAGTAGTAATGAAATGTGTGGATATCCTGTTTATTTGTTTACAGAACGCATTAAGTATTTGACAGCTAATAAATAACTAATCCACCCAAAAACGAATTTTTGCTACTTCATTCAGTTAATGATTTCAAACAGTTACTTATGTTGCTAACTGTTTGTTTTATTAGAAGAGGATGTGAGCTCCTGTAGCATGACCTGGTGGTTTGAGCGCTCGGCTCGTAACCTGCAGTTTGCAGGTTCGGTTTCAGTTTCAGTTTGTTTTGAACTTCGCGCAAAGCTACACGAGGGCTATCTGCGCTAGCCGTCCATAATTTAACAGTGTAAGATTAGAGAGAAGACAACTAGTCAGCACCACCCACCGCCAACCCTTGGGCTACTCTTTTACCAACTAATAGTGGGATTGACTGTCACATTATAACGCCCCCACGGCTAAAAGGGCGAACATGTTTGGTGTGACGGAGATTCGAACCCGCGACCCGCAGATTGCGAGTTGAGCGCCCTAACCACCTGGCCATGCCGGGCCTTGCAGGTTCGAATTCACTCAAAACATGTTCCCCTTTCACTTGTGGTGGCGTTATAATGTGACGGTTAATTCCATTTTTCATTGATTAAAGAGTATCCCAAAAGTTGGCGGTGGGTGGTGTTGACTAGATGCCTTTCCTCTAGTCTACCACTTCTAAATTAGGGACGGCTAGCGTAGATAGTCCTCAACAAAACATATAAACAGCCCCTGTACAAGCTGCTTGTCCATGTTGTACTGGTGCAATCCACACAAACAAATAATGTTTTTTTTTTGTTTCGGATGTTCACAGAAAGCTACATACAAAGGTTATCTGCGCTGGCCATTCCTAATTTTGAACTGACAGACTAGAGAGGAGCTAGTTAGTCATTAGCATCCACCGTCACCCTTATTCTACACTAACTGAATGGTGGCAATTGACCGTTACTCTTATAATGCACTCTGAGCAGAACGAATTTACGCTGCAAATGGACGACCAATGGACCTCCAAATTCACAGAGTGGCACGCTAACTAATGGGCCACGCTCGGCTTAACAAATTCATGGAAAAAAAATTCTCCAACTAAAAACACTGCTATAGTTTACATTAAATTTCTTTCTAAACGTTTATTTTCTAAAACGAAAATGCAATATTTGAAAAAGTGAAACATCGATTACCTAACACAAATATTAAAGTACTTCCATATAAGAACACAAACACACGCACAGGTATGTAGCTAAGCAATTTACAATGGGAACATTTGGCTCGGTATAAAAATAATTGGTTGTAACTAGAATAAAAACGTATGTACACTATTATTAGAAAAGTATACTTATTTATATGAATACTTTATGCCAAATCGAACCTACTGGAAAAACTTTCTTATCCAAACCTTTGTTATCTTTATTTAAAGAAAATTATTTTCTTCTCTCATTTTTCTTTTGGAGAAAGTTTTAAAACCGATTCAAACTGAAACCCATTTATGCGGCTATCTTTTTTCCATTTTTTTAACGTTTATAAATCTTCACACAGCTGCTATGATCACATTAACACAAATATTATATTCACAGAGTTTTTAATTTCCCAATACCATCGTTTATTTGTGATCATTTTGTATATCAGCATTAATATCATTAAAACACTAAAATCGCCAGCTGCAGAGCTACGATACTATTTTTAGTGACGTATAATATACAAAATATGTTACTGATATTACGCGATGTTATTATAACGCTACGGAGCAGAGTCTTCACAACTAATTATAACTGTTACACTCATTTCTTGAGTAGGACATTAATCAACGATTTTATGTTAGGTTGCTTTCCATTAGATATTGTGTGTTCTACCCCGTGATTACCAATCTCGTATACTTCCAACTGCAGCTACACCGTGAGCTTGACTACTTCATGTCTTACATTGCTCAATAAATTCGAAAAAAAAATACACGTCTTTATCCCACCTAGCTCTTACATAGAAGAAAGAGATTCTCCTTACGAGTCTATTGGGAAAATGATATGGATAACGGGGGTTATTTGGAGAAAGTCGAGAGAATATGGTATAACAGTTTACATTGCTAGGTCGTGTCATAGTTATGTTTAATAATACAGTAACTTAGTGTTTTTCCCTACGAGTACGAGTGATTGCTTTATTGGGGCGTTGTCGAACTATCTAATAAATAGAGACATGTTGTACCTAGTAATTAAAATCATACTGGCATCGTGAAAACGAGAGCTGACAACTATGTACTGTAGCTTAGCTTCTAAAACACCGCTAATTATAGTGAGGCAAGGTACACCATGGAAGAGATGAAACGTTTCAGACGAGCACGAGTTTTTCCTTCTTTTCCAATAAACCGCGTGAATACTGACGCGAATTGTTCAAACACACACACGATTCTACACTGTATCCTTGTTTTTTATCCATGTCACAAAAAGCTTTGTTTATATATATTCTCAATCTCTGCTCTACTCAGTGTTTCTCATCCAGTCACCCAGAGATTGTTTTCAAAATGTCTGGAAGTTTGAGCTATAAGGAGTTAAAAGTCCAAACATATTAGCACTGGTAGTTTATCATATTTTTCCTTTGTATTGAGTTCGACAATTTTAAAGTTTTGAACAAAAACAGTTCTTTAGCAATCAATAGCTTAGACCACTTCAAATAGATCCAGATAGTTCTTTTGTGAAAGCGTTGTTTTAATTTTGGTATATCAAGACAGAAAATTAGGAATTTACGAGAAGCTTATCAGTTCTCAAACTAAAGTAATTAGGTAAAGCAGGAAGAGAATTCCTAACCTAATTACTTTGATTTTTAATTCTTTCGGTATTAAGACCTTTAATTATTAAATAATTATTAAAGTCATATTTTATTATTGTTACTAGAAGAAAGATTAAAACTTTTTTTTTGTTTCTTTATTTCAACTGTTTTAAGAAAATTAAGCAAAACCACGGTATCAATTTGGCTATCATACAAATGTATACAAATACGCAAACATTTTGAGCTTTATCCTGTATAGAATATACAGATACGTTGATTATTGATGTAATACAGATTAGTGATACCTGCATCAAGAGAAAAAGAATGCTCTGCATTCTGAAATGTCTAATTTTTACAACTTCAGTATTTAATTATTTTAACAGTAGCAAGTAAGGCTATCACCAACATCAAAGAAATAAACTGAAAGACTGTCAGTCAACAGTTCAATTCCCAGAATGCCTCCACCAGGTCCCAATTACATTCTTTACACGTCTAGTTAGCAGAACCACAAATAAGCTAGGAACAAGCAGTTCGGTGAATGAACAATAACAAATAAAAACAAAACAAAACGGGCAAACATTAGTTTAACTATCGTCTCTCTGGGATGTGATTTAATTATGCTAGTTCAAACTCAAATGTGTACCAAACTTTTAAACATATCAGCACACACACGTGATTTGCTCTTTTCTTTTCTTTTTATATCGTATATTAGTCGATTTTGAGCTGATCATAGTCTTTGTTAAAATGTTATTATATTTATGTGTTCTTTCGGAAAATATCTTTACAATTAATTAACAAAACAAGAACACCTATTTTATCAACTCTGAATTGAGTGTCATTTGAAGTTTCAAAAAACCTAATTTTCCTAAGAAACTTTTGACGGTGAGTAAAAAAAACATTACAAACTAGGAATTTATAATACTAGTCAAAATTATTATTATTAAATATAAAATCAAAATATGTTTAAGCATGGGAGAATTGTTTTTTCTTTAAATTCTTCTAAGCACCCCCGACGACTCAGCGTAAGTCTGAGGGTTTAAAACGTTCAAAATATGGTTTCGATACCTGCAGTGGGCACAGCACAGATAGTCGATTGTGTAGCTTTGCTCTTAACGGAAACAATAACTTTCAACTACTTTTATTTTAACAGGTAAATTAAAAGTGCAGAGTGCAAGAATAAATGGACATTTTTCTGCTAACCTTGTGTAGTGTGACCATTACATTTATATTGCCTACTACAAAGGAACTTCGATAAAATTACTTCAATATAACTTTGATGGTGTCCTTATTTAGTTGTATAAGAATAGTAAAATGAAAGATTATAGTCAATGTAAGGTGAAAATATCCAACAATATGCAGGGACATTATTTATAGATTACAGTCAATGTAAGGTGAAAATATCCAACAATATGCCGGAACATTATTTATAGATTACAGTCAATGTAAGGTGAAAATATCCAACAATATGCAGGAACATTATTCATAGATTACAGTCAATGTAAGGTGAAAATATCCAACAATATGCCGGAACATTATTTATAGATTACAGTCAATGTAAAGTGAAAATAGCCAACAATATACAGAAACATTATTCATAGATTACAGTCAATGTAAGGTGAAAATATCCAACAATATGCAGGAACATTATTTATAGATTACAGTCAATGTAAGGTGAAAATATTCAATAATATGCAGGAACATTATTTATAGATTACAGTCAATGTAAGGTGAAAATATTCAACAATATGCAAGAACATTATTCATAGACTACAGTCAATGTAAGGTGAAAGTATTCAACAATATGCAGGAACATTATTTATAGATTACAGTCAATGTAAGGTGAAAATATTCAACAATATGCAGGAACATTATTCAGAAAAATAAATATAGACTAATTTGGTTAATTTTAGATTAAAATGTTATTAGAGATAAATAAATGTTGATAAAACTGATTTTTTTAAACTATGGAAATCTAAATCAATATCTTATTCGTTTTGTGTTTCATAAATTAGTGCTGTTTCCGTTTTCTCAGAGCTGAAAAGAAAGTTCACTCTTCTCCACTGATTTCGAATAAGTATTGAGCAAAAAAAAGAAAAAAACTGAGTGTAAGAAATTATTTAAATGTTCGCGTACTTTCAGAGTTGGATATTTTGAAGTACTTTAATGCAAGTTATAATACTGGTCCTTAAAAGAAATCTGATTTATTGCTTGTCAAAATTCATGTCTAAGTGCTATAGTGAGCGAAAGAAAGTAGAAATTATCTGTTTACTATTGCAGGAAACACAGACTACATCATGATGAGTACGCTAACTCTATCAATTTTTTTCTTCGCGCATTAGAATAATGATGCACACATTCCTGTTTTTATAAAGCTAAAAAAGTGTTCTTATGTTAATTGAGGGGTAAAGAGCTAGTAAACACTCGTTTCACGTGCGGATAAGTTTAATATCTTGAGAATTAGTTTTCTTCGGTATTCATTTAATAGAGATATTGGTGTTTTGGTTTTAAGTATCAGAATTAAACGATCTAACCTACATAAATTAAGGTTTCGTTTTTTAAAATTAAAATGTTATTTTATATACACTTGAAACAAACACGATTCTCTCACATGCAGGAGAGGTGCTGTAGTTTTAGTAGGAGAAATATTTGGAAGTTTTAAATTCCTTCTTAGGGCTAAGAACATCCTGTTTTCGTGTACCTTAAAACTATCTCTGAGTATATATTCCTTTTAGCATCATATATAACGAACTATTTTGCGGCGGACTGATATACAACATTTAACTTCAGCCAGAGGGTGAAATATCTATTCATGTTACAATGGAGGTTATTTTAACATCCCCCTTAAAAATATTTTCGGTAGGTGAATGACTAACTTTTACAAACGAATTTGTTACCGTTTCACTGGGTCTGGTGACTCCATGTTTTAGCATGTTCACATACCGAGTCATGACAGTGTACATTATTGTTGAGCATTTCCTAAAGAATCGTTTTTAGATATTTTGTGTAACACATCTATTTACACAATCAATATCGAGCACATGAGTTACTTATATTGGATAATAACATTTCCTAATATCAAGATAGAAATAAAACAAAATCGGGTTTGATTGGCTCCTACACTTTATGGACGAACTGTAGTAGAAAATGACTTCTACAAACCGTGTATATTTACAATAAAAAAATACTAAATGAAATTATAAATAGCTTGATATATATATAATTTTCTTCCATTTTCTACAATATTTTGGAATATATACTTAAAACGTTAGTACTTGTTTCAGTGCAAATTTTAAATACATCAAAACTCAAGACTGTATGTTTCCAGATGGGAGTTTGGATATCCTGAAAAGTTACCTCAGACAGCCAAATGTTTGCCCACTGTTCTATATGGATGTTATTGTCTACATGCGTGGTTTGTTTTGAATTTCGCGCAAAGTTACACGAGGGTTATTTGCGCTAGCCGTCCCTAATTTAGCAGTGAAAGACTAGAGTGAAGGCGGCTAGTCATCACCACCCACTGCCAACTCTTGGTCTACTCTTTTGCCAACGAATAGTGGGATTGACCGTCACGTTATAACGCCCACACGGCTGAAAGGGCGAGCATGTTTGGTGGGTCGGGGATTCGAACCCGCGACCCGCAGATTGCGGGTCGAACTCCCTAACCACCTGGCCATGCTGGGCCTCTACATGCGTGGAGTAGTTATTGAATAAATGCCCAAGTAGTAACAGAGAAGGTATCGTATGATTGAACATACATATACGAGTTGATATTCTGGTCTGTATAAGTTGTTTTGTGTATTTGTTCGTCAACACACACATACACACCTGTTTTGTATAAAAGGGTGTGCTTTTGGTATAACTTTTGTCGAAATAGATCAACGCTTTGTTCAGACAATTTCTCTGTACTTGATGTAGAGTCGTGCCTTGTCACGTGCGAGAATTTATAAGGCGTCAAATTGTTCGACTGTCCAGAAATGGTATAAAGAAAACGGACATTGTCAGAATAGTATGATAACCGCAGTGTACTGCATCCAGAATTCTGAAACGTCATGGGACTACGAGAAACGTTGCTTCAGGAAAGTCTACTGGTAAATGCCGAAAAACTATTGCCCTAGATGACCGTGTTTTGATCAGGTTAACATGTCAAGGTCGAAAAACTCTTACAACAACTTACGACCGGAATGGCATAAACACAACCATTCCAGGGTATCCAGAAGAACACCGAATAGGAGACTGACCAAACAAGGTTATTTTACAAGAAGGGATATCTGCAAATTGATATTAGTCAGAATTCACCGCCATCCCGTGTTATATGGGCAAGTAAGCAGGCCAACTTACAGTTAGGACACTGGTGACATATAATCTTTTCAGATGAGACCTGTTTCCGCCTTGTTAAAGCTGATGGTAGGATTCGTGTTCGTCGTTTGCCTAGAGAACAAATTACGAAGGCCACCTTTCCCACAGAGAATACACAGGAGGTGGTGCAGTACATGTTTGGTCAGTTATTCATCATGGTGGAAAAACTGCTCTTCAGATTCTCCGGGAAAACGTCAATGGCGCCTCTTACAGGCATCACATGGAGACGATATTTCTGCAATATGCTAGGGTACGATTTGACAATAACTCTGGGTTCCAGGAGAACAATGCCACTGCTCACAGTGCGTGTATTGACAGTGTTATCTCGACCAGGAAGACGTTACAAGATTGCCATTAAAATATGTTGGGCAGAACTGACCAGAAAATTGCTATCCACGATTCTAAACTAGCTACTGCAGTGGAGTTGCAACACTTTTTAGTGACAAGTTGGGATTAATTCACGGTGAATTACATCAATAACCTTATCGACATCATGCCACGTCGCCTTGCGGAGATTATTAGAGTACGAGTAGGACCAACCAAGTACTAAATGTTTAGTGTGAACTGATATAAGATTACAAACGCTATTTATAAAAAATTGGTGTTATATTTCGTCATTATATTTATTTTGGTAAGGTTTTGTTGTGACAGGATAAATGCTGAATTACACATCTTTCTACAGGTGTCTGATAAAATTGTTTGCTTTTCAAATAAATCCTTCATGGTATCCATAGAACCTGTCTCATTATACAAATTACATATGTAGATGTTTAATATAACATGCATTTCTAAGTTTGACAATGCTAGGTATATTCCATTTTAATGTTAATAATCTTATTTGTTACAAAACATGCAAACATTTTGGCCAAGACTATATTAGTATAGCTGTATGCTGTCTTTTACTGGATGTTACAGTCACATACGAAAAGGGAGTATAATAGAATTGAAGCACAGTACACTCCATTAGTGAGGCGAAGTTTGAAACTGCAAAATCTAAATAGGATTTAAGGCTTAATAAAGAGTACAATTATTTGACTTTCTGTACGTCATAAAAAGAAACTATTCCCTGGTGGCTCAACGTTAAGCTATATATTTATAACGCTAAAATTCTGTTTTGGATTTCTCGCAGTGCATGTAGCTCATTGTGTAGCTTTGCACTTAGAATAAAGAAGCAAGCATAAACGAACTATTTCTGTACAGCCCAACTATAGCGATATTCATTCCACTTATAGAGAAAATAGGCGCAATCGCTTTTTATATAAACAGCTGTGGATGAATTAAAGCTACGCTTATCTAGAGTGTAAAATTTTAAAACATCTTAAACCTATTATGATAGCTCAAAACAATTATTTGTAGATCGCATGAGTATAAATATAATACAAATATCGTTTGAATTTGGCTCTCTTTAAAACATTTTTTTTCTCTCTTTCTGCAAGCCAATGCGCGTAGTAACGTAAGAAATGTCAACTATTTAAAATACCTGCTAGTTTTTATTCTAATTAATGGCAATCCTTGTTTGCTTCTTTTTCTTCAAAACAGTTCTCTGACGTTTATCAGAAGGTGTGTAAAATCAAACTACTTCTAACAAGACCTAAAGTTCAGTGTAAGAATTCTTACAGCACAGGGAAAGATTTTCTTCTGAGACTTTCAGTAGTCAATAAACTGTATTAGTCAAACATACCAGTTTGTTTTACTCTAGAATAAGTGATGAAATATCCTTTCATCTGAACTAAGAACACAGATGACAGAAACATGCTTTTTCTAGCCTCTTTTCATACGTTGGTTGGGTCATCAATATCTTTTGTGAGAAGCAGGAAATACCAAGGAAAATTCTTGGCCTGGAGCCACATTTTTCACTCTTTTTATGTTCCCAGCTTCCCACATCGGAAGCTAGAGAAATGGGATGAGGGAAGTTTAGAACGAAGGAAAAATTATGGGTCATGCATGTATAGCTAGCTCCCTCTCCTTTTCCTAATAGAAACTGATCATAATATTTCAACTAAACGAGAGAAGTTATTTAGGGAAAATGCTAATTTGTTAGAGAAAATCTAAAAAGCGTTCTATAACCTGAGATTGACCAAAAATACAATGTTTTCTGAATGTTTCTATATATCAAAAATACGAAGAGCCAAACCAGACCTTATTTACAATGCAAGACCAATCCTTAAGTTAAATCAACTGTGAGCTACTTATCGGCAGATTGAAGAGTAAATCATAATTTGTCGCTTAACACACTCCGCACTTTCAGTTGCGAGAGCGTTATAAATGTGATAGTCAGTCTTGTTATTCAGTTAAGAATAGGTTGCGGGTGCTGCTTACTGACTGCCCCCCCCTCTCTCTGATTATTACAATTCTAAGTTAGGGATTACTATGCTTAAGGCCTAGGATCCTCTGACTGGGTCGCTTCGCCCATGTTTCTCTTAAGTCATTGAAATTGATAACACCAAATAGTCATCATACAGTCTTTACTTTGTGGCTTCAGTATTTAGCGCCTTTAGGCTGGCATGGCCTGATGGTTAGGGCACTCGACTCGCAATCTGTGGCTCGCGGAATCGAATCCCGTCACCGAACGTACTCGCCATTTAAGCTGTAGGGGCGTTATAATGTTATTGTAAATTACACTCTTCGTTGTTAAAGAGTAGTCAAAGAAATGGTGTTGGGTGATGTTGACTAGCTGCCTTTCTTCTAGTCTACCACTTCTAAATTAGGGACGGCCTGCTCAAATAGCCCTCGAGTAGCTTAGTGCAACGTTCAACAAATAAACAAATATACTTCAACCTGTTTTCACGTCTCGAAACGATGAAAACTAAAATTTAATACTTTAAAGCACTGATTGTTCTAAATAACCTCTAAAATATATTTCTGGGGGGATAACTAAAAAATTACAAGATTTCGTTGTTCATTGCAATTCTATAAGAGAAAAGGGTGTGGTGACCAAATACTACATTTTATATGTGCTGAAATACATATGTACTTTATTTGTCAGAGAACAAGCTAATTTTGTGTTAGTGGCTAAGATCTGTACATTTTATATATGTGATGTGGTATTCAATGTCGCTATGCGTTAATGAAAAGAAAGCTGTATAGGGTAACAATAAGGACACATGCTAAAGAAAAAAAGGATATATAGGATAACAGTAAAGGCACGTGCTAAAGACTAGAAGGATGTATAGGGTAACAGTAACAGCGCATGCTAAAGAAAAGAAGGGTGTATAGGGTAACAATAACGCCACTGGAAAAGAGAAAGATGTACAGGGTACATGCTAAAGAGAAGAATGGTGTGTAGGGTAAGAGTATGGGCACATGCTAAAGAGAAGCACTATGCATGGGATATCAGTATGGGCAAGTTGAAGTTGATAAACCTTAAATATATAAAATAATGAGTATATACTGGAAAGAGATTCTAACAGAAAATATTAACAGTAATTAATTTACTCATTAAAAACGATTACTTACTTCTAACATTACTTTATATATTTGCTTAAAGTATTATTGAAGACATGACAGATGTAATTAAATAAAGTATTATTGAAGACATGACAGATGTAACTAAATAAAGTATTATTGAAGACATGACAGATGTAACTAAATAAAGTATTATTGAAGACATGACAGATGTAACTAAATAAAGTATTATTGAAGACATGACATATAACTAAATTTTCTATTCACCACATAAGAGAATTTGTTCATCATGAAACAGCAATCCAGTTCACCTCTCACTTCGTAATGACAGTGAAAAGTTTTGATCGTATATGGAACATATATACACACACATATAGCTGAAGATTACATGAACAAGCAACAAACAAATGAACCAAACCAATATAGTCTCAAACTTAGCAGTATTTTGATCTGCCTTCCCAAACTGTAATGGCACACTTAATTATGTTGCTTTAAGTGAGCAGGCACATATATGAAAGGGGTAACAGTAATATTATTCATAGAAATACGATTAGTTTAATGATATTTCCATATAAGTACGAGCGCTTTGTCGTAGTTACTTTAAAATATGGAGCGTGTATTGCTACAAATGTAGAAACACGGAGGGTTTAGTGACATTAACAAATAAGTAAATACAAACCATTTAATGGGATAAAAAAAAATATAAGTTTAAATGCATTAGCAGTAGTACGGATAATTTACAGGTATTTTAACAAAGTGTCTTGAATTTAAGATATTATAAAAATACGGATAATTCACCGATGTTATCCAAAATATGGATAACTTATCGGTACTACCATAAGCACGTGGATAGTTCAATAGCATTAACACAGAATTATCTGTATTAATGTATATTACATACGGAGATCTGAAGAAAGAAAGGCAAAATTTTTTAACAGAATTATCATTAAAACACGGATAGTTACACGGTATTAAAGCAAACTTAGATGACATATTTTAAAGAAAATCACTCATAAATTTTCATACACAATAAGACGATCACGTACTTAACATGAAAAATGAGTATTAATAATGCCGGCGCACTGGTGTTGACAAACGAATATACACTCAACCCGAGTATAATGAACACGATCACGTACGTCTCGCTTCAAAGTGCGATGTTACTCGAAGTTGGTACGTTTACCTTGTCTTCAAAAAATGAATTGTTTGACAGTGTAATTGATGTATCAAATATCCCAACAGTTTATTTTACAGTAAGATGAAACTGTGAAATCTCTGGTAGTAAATTTATGTTTGAAATGTGAAACACAGAACTGCGTGATTTATTGTGTAATGAAGTTTACTGTTGAAGCACTTAGAAATATACAAGTGCATATGTAAATATTGTGTGGATATATGTATGTGTATATGTATATATACACACACATGTAAATATTCAAAGCATCGCATACGTAAGTATTGTGCGCGTATGTATATGTATATACATAGATATATTCAAAGCATCGCATATTTAAGTATTGTGTGCGTATGTATATATATATATATATAAATAGTCAAAGCACCAACAGGTTTGAAATATGGTGTCTTTTTTTATTTATAATTTTGATTTCCGTAGGTTAGTAGTGCTTTCGTAGCTTTAGCACTGCTCTTCATCCAACGGCTCTTCTTATAATGCTAAATTTACAGGAAGCAATTACGGTCTTTAATATTAACTTGTAACCCTGTATCCCGTGTACTCTGAGTCTTCTGACTTCCTTGGTGCGCACATTTTCCTGGTTTGCAGATATATATAGTTACTGTGTAGGTATGTGTACACACTCGAGCTTGATGTAATCAATATAAGAGTAGAAATTTGTGGTTTAAGTTGATTAAATAATGGCAAAAGAGTGGAAGATGGGCATATTTTCCTTTCGTTATTGTTAGAGCTTTATCGATTCTCCCATGATCGATACTCATTCCAAGATTATTCTAATTGACTCTTGAACACGACCAAAGCACAGTTCGCTAAGTTGTGCCTAACTAATGCCATCAATATCAAACATGCTTTCATTTGTTATAAGTCGTCACGTCTTCGCTTTCAAAGTATATTATGCTCTATTCAGTTAGAGCATTATTTCTGAATGAATCACCAAGCTTTATTGTGTACTTGAGCATTTCTTACTTTTTTTTAACCTAGGTACCTTTCGATATGTCGTCCCACCTCGTTGGATCAGCGATAAGCTTGTGGGTTTACAACGCTACAAATTGGGTTTGGATACCCGCGGTGGACATAGCACAGTTAGTCCTTTGCGCTTAAGTGCAAATAAAAACTTCTAGTATGTTGGCATTATGAAAAGAAGACATTTGGTCAACAGTAGATAGTGATGTTTATTTGTTGTAACAATGTTCATCGTCTTTACGTGTACTGTTATTGTCGTCCAGATGCGGCCAATCGTTATAAATTATTTCCGGTTTTCGTTAAGTGTCTCTTTACATTCTTGACGTGCACGTAATCCAGGTGCTCTGACTATTTTGGTGCAGATGCACTCTGGATCCTCTGACGTCCATGGTTCTCTTATTTTCTTGTTGAGCATGTAATCCGGATCCTTTGTTTTTTATGTACAAATGTTTCGGATCCGTTGATTTTTTTTTTTGGTATGCATGTGAACCGAGTTTTCTGATTTCCTTGGTGTGTATCTTTTCCCAATTATCTTATTTTCTTCATGTTCATGTGCCCAGGATCCTATGATTTCCTTTGTGTATAGATTTTCACAAGTTTCTTATGTCCGTGATATGCATGCCCTTATTGTCCTTGGACTTTCCTGGTGTGCCCGAATTTTGAGTCTTCTGGCTATCTTAGTAAAATATTCTCTGTTTTCTGCACTTTGTGGTGTACTTGCTTTCTACGTTCTCAGTTTTCTGTATATATATTCAGATATTTGTACATTGTGTATGTTCTAAGGACTCTTCAAGCATTGTATATTGTGCATATTCTCTAGTATCTATATGTAAGTGTTCATTAAATGCTTTGGTCCTCTTTGTGAAGTTTATGTTATTGTTCGGGTTCTTTAGTACTGGTATGTACATTTTTCAAGCATACTTGCTAGTCTTGATGAGTAAGTTTTCCAAACATAGTTACTCGTCTTGACCCGTATGTTTTTTCCAAGATTTTATTCTCTCCTTTTGGTATGCGTGCCCTTCTCCATCCTCGTTTTCCGTTTACATCATATCGTTAGAGACCTGAAGTTGCATTTTACCAAATAATGCTAACATCTTAATAAAATATCATTACTTGATTCTTACTGATATAGGTTTGACCGTTTCATTCGCCCAATAACTAGCCAAACTAATTCCTTGTTGTAATAAAATGATAACAATAAAGAATACAAAATTATTTACAATTTGTCGTACTTTTATTGTGAAAAAAGTAACTGCATAAAATATAAGTTACATTTTAACGTTTAAAAAAATAACAGTACGAAAAAATAAAAGGTTTAGTGGTGAGAGTTTAGTTTTATTGGCATAATACAAGAATGCTCTTTTCGAACAACAAATGTCCTATCGACTTAATGTGAGAATTATTCATTTTTATTGCCAAAGGTTCAAAGTAAGGAACGGTAAAACATGCTCACAATTGGAAAAACGTGACAGGAGCTACAGAATTAGGACAATGTGCGTGTTAGGACTTTTGTATACTGTGATATTAAAATCATTTGAAAACTTGCGCACGTACTTCTTATATAAGCTCATCGTGAAACACCTAAAAAGCACTTTTAGGGAGAACATTTTCCTAACGTGTTTATCAAACTTATCATGTCTACAAAATAAGTTATTATGCTACACTAGACTCTAAAGTAATGCATAATGCGATTTAGGAACACTTCGAATCATTATAAGAGAATTATTATGACAAATGTAATAAATACGCTTCTTTGTTCCTCCACAAGGTAAAGTTAAGAAAAAATCACTTATAACAGTATTTTTTTTATCGAATACACAGAAGCTCGTTCGGGTTAGAAATAACCTTTAATAAGGGAATAGATAATTATTTGAGATTTCAGGTGGTTTTGGATAATATAAAATACAATTAATTATTTATTCTACTACTGGCAAACCAGTAAAAGTTTTTGAAGCTATATACTAATAATCTTTGAGCATTGTCTCATTCCTAAATATAGAAACTACATACCTTAAGCTTTGCGTACTATTTAAATAAGCATGAGTTTCAACGTGTATGTAATAGATTTTGTGTTCTGAAATAGTAATAATCTATAAAGAATAGAGATGCCTCAAATTAGAAATATTTAATGAAATATATTTATTACAAATTATTATGTATTTATTTAAATTAATCATTTTTTATAATCTTATGCCTCAAACAAACTAGTGGCTGTAGTGAAGGTTGGTATGTACGTTCCTCTGAATTCAAAATTTCAACTGCAATACTGATTGTGTCTACGAGAAATGAAGAGTTTTTACACTTTCAAATCTACTAATCTACTTTGATAATAAATCTTTTATAATATACATTTTACCTTATCTACTAAAAATTTTACATCTTGTTTCTAAAAGTTTGTTTGTAATTAAGCACAAAGCTACACAATGTGCTATCTGCGCTCTGCTCACCGCTGGTATCGAAACACGGTTTCTAGAGGTGTAATTCCGCAGACATGCCGCTGTGCCACTGGGAGGGGAGGCTGTTTCTAAAGTAATTATCAGTTTCAAAACTTAAATATCTAATAGTGTTAACTTTACATCTAAATCATTTATTGTTCATATTATTTTCACATTAATTTTCATGCATCTATAAGCGATAAGTATGATTTTTAAAATGAAAAAGTATTTTTCAACTTTAAAACATATATTTTGTTTTTGAAACGTTAACACGTTGGATGTATTTTTATAACCCAATTAACCGCTCTTCATAATTCAGAGTTAATGTTATTTTGTATTTTCTTGAAATTACTAAAAGTCTGTACTGTATCATCAGCAAATGTATTAAGTTTAATTTTAAATCACATACACGACTGGTATGAATTTTGATTAATATACATCCAAGTGCCGGACTTTGGAACACTTCACACTTGATTAATATACATTCAAGTGCCGGACTTTGGAACACTTCACACTTGATTAATATACATCCAAGTGCCGGACTTTGGAACACTTCACACTTGATTAAAATGTCATCACTGAAATTATTATTTTATGTTTACAACTTGTAAGATTTTTAATAATTTACTTTAAACCACATTAATATTTCTTATTCCAAATATTTCTATTATATCTATTAATATTGGACGTGACACTCTATCTGAGGTTTACCCTAAATATAAATATAACTAGCATTATTTTATCATAATCTAAGGGATTGCGTAAATTATAGATAAAGTTTCAGACACAATACTCAGTATTTAACTGTTCTCTAAAGCGAAACTGAATCTTAGACATTTTTGTTTATTTAAGTAATTGATCAATTTATTTTAATTTTGTGAGATACCGATAACAAAGAAATAGATCTATAGTAAATATAATTATTCGTATCTCCTTTTTTAGGTATTGTAGTTTTCTACTTGTTGAATTTGTTTGGAAAAATACCATAACAAAAAAACAGTCCTTCTTGCATTGGTCCTCATAAAACTGAAACCTAATTACCTTGTGAACAGTGCGCCCTTGAGTCACTTCCTTTGTTATAAAAGCAATTTCATGAAAGCACTTAGGAGGAAAAGTTCCACACAAACCCAACAGAACTTAACTTTATCCAAGAGCGTTCATTATAATTTATATATTACACTACTTATCACCCTCGTTAAAATTACTTTCATCGTCATACTAGATTGTACAGCAAAGAAATCAGCTTTTGAAGAGTCAGGATGAATACATGCTAATTCACACTCGCACAAAATAAAATCAGTTGGACCGATATAATTCTTATTTAATTCGATTAAAGTTCTATAGATGTGTGACACACACGATCATAGAGACAAATATGACGTCAGGGTCATTTTTAAGAAGTAGAAAATAAGAAAGCCCGACAAGCTTCTCTGTTATTAGTTAATTTTTATCTTCGTTTCTATAAAATGATTTAGGTGCTCGCTAGAAAACGTGTGGAAGGAATGAAAGTAATAAGTGGGTTGTTATGATACGTGGAAGGTGACAATACTTTCTAAAAGAGGACGCTTGATCACAATGAGTAAATATGGATAAATGTAAAGCGAATTTAATTTAAGTATCACGTCTTTGTTTTCTAAGGAAATATTAGGTAAGTCTTATAATGTAAACATAGAAAAGAGCAAAAAGAATATACATTATCAATCAGTTACAGCACATAAATATTATAACATAGGCTCAGAAGTCAGAGATTACGTGAAAATAAGATGTTAAAAAATAATAACCATTAAGGTTTTAGAGAATTTTATGCTTCAAAATACACTTTTAGATTTTACCACAAAACTACGATGTGTGAACAGTGAGTACGATGTCATCGAAGACTGCATAAATATATGCTTTTTAGTTACTGATGGAAATGGTAGTTTGTTATCCCATTATTTCTTTAGTTCGGATAGTTTAGCGTGAATATCACTTATACAATATAAGAAGATATATATATATATGTGTGTTTTATCAAAATTCGATAACGTTTATCCGCTCGACTATTCCTCACAAATGTTGCCTGGAAAAAAGTAAGATATTGCGTTAACCAATAACTATAACTTGTCAATAAAAACTTGGAGGCATGCCAAGTCACCTAGTTGATAACTCATAGTTTAACTTTGAGAAGTTTGAATTTATCTATTTAACTAACAAGCTAACTAGTCTGTCATCATCTCATTCGTCTATACATCTATTTACCCATTTAAGTAGATAAGCAAAGAAGCAAGTTGATAAATGTTTGTGTGTGAGTGTGTAAATGTTTGTTACTCTTTGTTTTTATTAGCGTATTATACAAACAGAAGATGAAAATATTAGACTATTATATATATATAAACCAGCCTTGGTATTATGTGAAAAAAATGTAGAATACTTCTGAGGTAGTGTGGCTTATGCAAATAATTATTATTTGTTTGTATTAAAAATTTCGCGCAAAGCTACATAAGAGTTATCTGAGCTTAGTCGTTCCTAATTTTGAACTAATAGTCAACAGGGAAGTCGTAATAATCCATCGCCAGATCTTGAGCTTCTCTTGTCTGATCAAAACATGGGTTGTGACCGTTACTCTTATATCTCACTCATGGAACTAAAGTGCCAGTCGTATTTGTGCGGAAAATGGGCGCGAACCAGGAACCTTCTGATTCACAGTACGTGCACACTAACCATGAAGTGATTTTCGCCCGGTCTAAAATACAAACGAGTTAGATGGTTAGATATCAATGCGTTTGTGAATTTCACTACGTAAATTAATTAAGGGCGTATGTAATCATAACACATTTAGTAAATCATGTTAAATATTCAAATAATAAACTTCGTGGCCAATAGATGATTTAGGTTTCGTGCATTAAACTACAATATAAGTGTAAGGCGTGAAAGTGTAAGGTTCCATTTTACTCTACAAGAAAATTGTTGGGACATTTGTGACATCAATTACTCTGTCAAAACCAGTTATTCTTTAGAAGCCAAGGTAAACACGAACGGCTTCTTATGTTTTCTTATAGATACACATACACTCGTATTATATACATTTTGCCGATTTCCACAAGCTTCTTTTCATGGCAATGTCTGATAGAGGCCTGCTCATCCGGAAATAATAAGAGGTCTTTGAAGGTGTTTGCTTTATACAGGATAGTCCCAAAACAACTTCGTTTATATGTTCAAAAATTATGATAATAACTGTGTTTATTTCTATGAATATTAAGAAAATAATTGAATCTATTCAAATGAAGTTTTTAGTAATAATATTGTGTATTTATATAACAATCCTGATGATAGTTTCACTTACTTCACGATAGAATAGTTTCTTACAGCTAGTCTGGAGAATCAGCTTTTCCTTCATGAAATTTATCATGAGACTAGCGAGATATTATTGGGTTTGGTTTATTTTGAATTTCGCGCAAAGCTACAAGAGGGCTATCTGCACTAGCCGTCTCTAATTTAGCAATGAAACACCAGACGGAAGGCAGCTAAATATCACCATCCACTGCCAACTCTTTGGCTACTATTTTACCAACGAATAGTGGGATTAACCGTCACATTATAACGCCCCCACGGCTGAAAGGGCGAGCATGTTTTTTGGAAAGGGATTCGACCCCGCGACCTTTAGATTTCGAGTCAAGCGCCCTGGTCATGCCAATATTATTGGAATTATGGCCCAAAATATCGTTAATAATGAAGGTATCACGAATAATTCAATGCATTCTAATCATTTTGAGTTTCATTGCGTATAGATTTTTGATATTATAGTTTGGTTGTTTGTTTGTAATTAAGCACAAAGCTACACAATGGGCTATCTGAGCTCTGCCCACCACGGGTATCGAAACCCGGATTCTAGCATTGTAAGTTCGCAGACATACCGCTGTGCCACTGGAGGGCTTTTATAAGTGTTGAATATATATATCTATAATAGGATAAAAGTCAATATATATTTCAACTTTATTTAAAAAAGCATAAAAAGGTTAAAATAAGATATTGCTATCAAGAATTAATCGAAATTGGCCAAATATTTCTTTTGTAGAAAAGTTTGACTCACCATATCAAACGTTTTGTCATAACGGCAACCTCCATAGCAAAACAATGACGTATAAAATTTTGTGACTTTCATTCAGCTTTTGACGTACTAGAATCATATTAAAATCCACAAATATACGTCTTTTAAATTGTGCTTTTGTGTCTATTTTCTATATTACTTTTGTCGAAAAGCGATATTATTAAAGGTGAAAATGAGCTGACATGATATTATTTTCTATGATATTAAATTCAAAACACTAATACAATCTCCTTAAGAATCGAAACTATGGCACTATAGAAAGGTGATTAGAACCCGATAAAATACTGCACAGATTGTTTGAATTACGATTATAGCTTGAAATATTATACATTTTACATTTTCAGCATCTCCAGCCTTGTGATATTTTCTCTATACTGCGTTAAAAATGTAATGCCTGACTTATACAATAAGCGTCATTTTCAGTTGCGTAGGTTATTTAACTCGAGCCCAGATTTTATGAATAAAGTGGAAATCCGATAAAATCATTTTCGAACGACATGTCGCTACTTCTCATGAAAAATACTAAAACTAAAACTGTTGAATGCTTGTAAAATTCCATTTTAACAATCTCACAGGCTAAATTTCTTGTTGGAATTCCACTGAATTTAAATAAATTATAGAATTTTTCAAAAACAAATACCTTTAATATTTTTTTTTAAACTAAGCAACACTGTTTTTATACATTTAAAAGTTCTCCTTGAATATTAACCGCTTTATAGACTTTGGCTTAAAAAACTGAAATGAATCATTTTTCATCTCAATATTGAAAATAAAAGTAATAAGACACATGCCCCTAGCTTAAGCCTAAATCAGTATAAAGTCCAGAGTGTATCTTTAAATCTTATTTTTTACTTTTAAAGTTCTCAAAAATTCCGATGTGTTTGCCAAAAGTTAGTTGTCTTTTTCTTGTTTTAGTTATGTATTGCTTAATTCATACATATGTACATGAATTACCTTACCAAGCAAATCAATTTTAAATATATAACTACAGAAATCTATCTGTGAAAACATTTCTTCAAAAACAGTGACAAACCAATCAACAACTTATTAGCACACGACAATAATTAATATTTTACTTTGCTATTTGTGCAGCATCTTAACACTGCTAGTTCTGTTTTTAGGCTTAACAGTTCAGAATCTTAGATATCATGTAACTATAGAGCCATAACACCACTTCGCCTAACTTCCTGCATGCAGCTTTTTCTGCACTACATTTGATAGGCTTAATTTCATTGGAAAATTAAAAGCAGTTATAATTTTTGCATATTATTTAAGGACAATAAACACTGAATCTTTGCAGCAGTAGAAACTTCTGGGTGTCAAGTAAATTATACACAGTGGAGAAGGACAAGCGTAATTTTGGCGATTTAACATATATGATGTTCTTCCTGTCAGGCTGTTGTTTGTTATTAAGCACAAGGCTACACAAAGGGCTGTCTGTGCTCTGCCCACCACGGGTATCGAAACCCTGTTTCTAGCAGTATACGTCCGCAGACATGCCACTTTACCACTGGGGGGCTCCTGTCAGGTGCTGCGATAGCTAGCTAATATGAACTGAAGTACAAAACCCATAAGAAAAGCGTGTGCAATATAGTTTTGTTTACCTTCGCGTATGGATACAAGGTATGAGTTAGGTAAAGAAACTTATATTCTAAGATTTGATATACATACCTTTGGTATAGCTGAATAGCGAAATAAATCAGGTATGTGCTTTTATAACTAGTATGTGATATTCATATTACAAGACTGTTTGTAATGAATAAACTTACAATTGAACATAGACTAGATACAGATAGGTACATAAGGTTTCAGGTTAAATCTCAAAACATTCACGCGGAAAGATTATTTGACAATAAACTAAAAGGACTAATAATGTTATTCCGCTGAATTTGTTTTTGTTTGTTTCATAACTTCACGCAAAGCTACACTAAGGCAGTATGCGTAGAGTCGTACCTAATTTTTAAACGACAGACTAAAGGGAAGGCAAGTCAATAGCATTTACCGTCAACTCTTGTCTGATAGCATACTGATTACCCTCAAAAACGAAGAGCGTTTTGTAGTAACGGGAGGCGAACGGTTAATCCTCAGTTTCAGAATTCTGGCACGCTAATCACTAGCCCTTCCCAGCCTTCAGAAGTTGTTCAAAATTCAAAATGTTCAGAACGACTCTAAGGTAACAGAACGTTTACGAATGATAAAAACTGAAAGACAGATTTTCATTTCAACTACCAATTTCTTCTTATTTGGAAATAGACTGAAAAACTATAACGTACAGTAAAATGTGCGCAAGCATACCGATCACATTAATTATGTGATAATAAGTTGAATGACAGAAGTAAAATATAAAAACACAAACATATAATATGTTACCTTGGAAGTTCCTTTCAAAATGGCATCATTTAGAAAACTCCATCAGTCACTTGCCTGTCTGTTTGTATGTATGTCCGAATTTTAATAGGCTTCATAAGCCTGAGTAGCTGATGTTTTGATTGTAATATTAAACATAAGGAACATGTAAATGAAATTAAATGTTTCTTTTTGTGTGACAGTTTTTCAGTTAGGTACTACTGGTCACAACAACACAGAAACCAGCACGTGCCTCTAATCATTTAGATCTGACGGCACTAAGTTGTGTTCATTAAGCAGTGCTCACGGAAAGGAACGTTTGTTCGTATATTAGTCAGACTACGACAGACAACGAACGTATTGTTTACTGACTGCTGTATGAGAACGAGCTAAGCCGTGCGGACAAGAACAAGAGTTACTGACAGCCACTAGGTCAGGCTCACAAAAGTATCGTTGTTAGATGATGATGTCACGTGGAACATTATTTCCATTTCAATGGAGAGTGGCGCGAAGTTAAATAGAACATTGCATGCAGTTATTACAGTGTCCGAATAAAAGAAGCTAACGACGTCACATAAATATGCTTGTTTCCGATAGACTTATTTATTGCGTTAACAGCAAACCAATTGTTATTCAACACTTAGAATTTACAACACTGACAATAAAAATAATATTGCTATTACTGCTATTTCTACTATCATATTTAAAATTGATTACGACGAAGATATAAATACTCTCGATGACAAAATTTTGGAGACAAAATACCAGAAAAAATCTGGTGAAATATATTGTTCTCAGTGACAATGTGAACGATACTAACTTAATGATCTAATATCTTTTGATTTATTTAAATATAGTACATTATGACAACCTTAGTGAATATTAATAAAATATTTATTAAAATCTTATATAAACGAAGTGTTCAATGTTCTGTATGTATCACCGAAACCTAAGGCCACGTCATGAAATATCCCAAATAAAACAACTAAAATATGTACGTAAAAACGTGTTTTTACGTATGATTAGCGTATTGTTAAGGAATCTAATGTAAGCTGATACAACTACCAGATGAGTATTTTATATAACAACATCCATTAAATTTTGCCCCCAGTGGCACAGCGGTATGTCTGTAGACTTACAACGCTAGAAACCGGGTTTCGATACCCATGGTGGGCATAGCATAGGTAGCCCATTGTGTAGCTTCGTGCTTAACTTCAAACAAACAAATAAATCCATTAAAGTTATAAAATACGCATGTCAAAATGTAATTTTTTACATTAAACTTCTGTATTGCTAAGAAGCCTAATATCAGCTAAGATGATCATCAGACGAATAATTCCACTTACATAGATATATTTGATCTTTATATATACCTCGAAAACATATACACATAAAACCAATAGCAGTCTGATTTTGTCCTTTTAGCGTTTTAGGTTTTAGCTTATTTGATGATATAGTAAGGGACTCGGTCAACAGTACCGGAATTAATCTACAGATTATATACGGAAAACTTCTGATTCTTTCGGGCAGCTCAGAAGAAATCCTATACTAAGACGTTTCACTTCTTTGTTAAAACAGAACTAGAACAGAACGTACGTTGGCTTTAAATTGTTTAAACAGAAGTTACATGTTAAATAAAGAAAAAGGGGACATCTATAAATATTTATGCTAGATTTATGGTTTTTATTAATAGTTTTTCTTTCATGTTCGTTTTAGTTCTTTACTCAATATCTTTATGGTTTCTTAATTTTTTTATGGTTAAGTTTTTATGCATTAATTTACACGTTATTTCCTTTTAAATTTAACCTTGTTTTAGATTTTTATTAGTTTCACCAATATTTATGTATACATGTATATATGTACAGATAGATTCACGATTTGCACAGTCAAATTGATAGATTAATTTATATAGTCTTCATTATTGTATTTTTATGTTGAATGTGTTGTGAAGTCGTGTGATATTTAAATATAGGAAGTTTAGTATTGCTTCTTTTTCCTCTTCAGTTGTGAATTTGATGTTAGGACGGATAGCGTTAATGCGCTTAATATCCTTTTATTCATTGTGGTCATGAAAGTGTCTCGGCACAATGCATGGGGGATAAGAGTGTTTGTTTTGTTTTTATAATAATAATAAACAAGTTGGCTAGGATGGGTGATAGAAAACTTCTCATGCTAAGTTAAAATTTTGGATGCAAGATTGTCCTTGGAATTCAAAACAGTTGAATACTGCAAAATCAAATAAGATCAATCAGCTCTTTCAAATTAAGATCTGTTTGTGGTTTTGATTTGTTTATTATCAATATATTAATCGCTTCAGAGATCGCTGTTTAAGAAAATATTAAAAATTACATGGAAGATATATATATATGTTTATCAAATCTGACAACGGCTAAGAGAAATATTTGTCTGGGTTATATTTGATTGAGGTATATGCAGAGATGGATGATGGGTGCTCTAGTATCCTTGTTTTTGAGTGTTATTGTAACTTCTTTAGGGATTTGTAATTTCTTTAAAGAAAAATTTTCAGTTATTTTCATATGTTCTGCTTGAAATGTTTGGTATTTTTTTACATTTCATTTCACCATTTAGTATGTCAAACATAACTGTGTTGTATTTGGCTCTTTCTATGATTATAACTGTGCTGTTTTTATCTGCTTTGATTATTAAGATATATTTATGTTTCTTTAGCTCTTTAAGTGCAGATATTGTTTATTTCTTAGGTTGTTAATTAGAATTATACTGTTATATTGAAGCCTTTTATCATACAAGACTTTTGTTTAAACAATTAAAAAATCAACGTACATTCTATTGTCTTTCACTTTTACCAACTCAGGAAACTTCGCTTAAGAAGAGAAACGTTCTGGTATGAGATTTATTTTCAGATGCCTTAGAGAAGCTGTAGTTTTTTTCAGACATTTGCAGATGAATAGCACTAAAGGAATCAATATAATATAGTAGATTTTTGTAATGAGCACGCTGTGGTCTTTGAGATCAAAAACTGTGTTCTAAATTGCCGTTTCAAAACTTGAGAAACACATCCATAATATAAACGAAAATGAAGATGAATTGAAAGTAAAAAAAGAAAAACAAATTAGGTATAATACTAACAAAGAAAACAACAAATACAATACGACGTTCTAACAAAGAAAACAACAAATGCAATACAACGTTTGTAGGTATTGTTTACACCCAAAGTGGTCTCGTGGCACCAACTGTAGGATCGGGGTTTAGTGTGAGCTTTTGAATCACAATATTCGAGACACTTGGTCGTAACGGAGATGATAAGGTAACCTCAACCATTCAATTTTATCATTATATTATCAACCAGAAGTTTTATGCCTGTAATGTTTCTTCTGATATCGGTAAGGATGATAGAATTTGAGTCTCTGGTGTACAATACAATATAATAGGTAATGCAAAGCCTCCTTATCGAGTCCTAAGCCTAACAGTTCCTGAGACACAGAACGTTTGCAGATATTGCAAACGGAGACAGCACGAAAGATATCGTATGTGTTTATATTCATCACTCACAAGACAGTGCGAGTTACGAGTCATCTATTCAGTAAACCTTTCTTCTACTTTTCAATAAAAATGTTATTTTTGTTTCTGTAGAAATAGCACGCTCTGTGATAAAAGCTGGTTATTATTTCGAATATCTAATTTTTCAATGAGTTATTTTCTTATATATATATATATCAACATTTTTCTCTGGTATTGTTTTCGGTTTTCGTTGTGTACTTAAAGGAAAGAATTATAACAGCATCTCTCTCTCTATATACTTTCCTTTTGTTAACCTTAACCTACACCAATCAGCACTACCTATGATCGAACTTACCTAACTATAGATTATTGACTATGAAGATAAGTAAGTCGTGTACTTCAGAGTTTAAAACATATATTTTCTTCTTCACTTGAAATTTCCACATCAGTTTTTATAGGTAATGACTTTCATGTAAAGAATATCCTTAATTTCTAAAATATCAATTACAAAGTTAACAGATCACAACTACGTCTGTTTATCGGAGTCTCACGGACTTACAACTCTCAAATCTGGGATTCGATTCCACGCGGTGGACATAGCACAGATACGTCATTGTATATTTTTGCGTTAAAAATCAACAAAAAGTACAAAGAATGGCGTTATGATACTTTTGTTTGTCTGTTTGTTTTAGCGCAAAGCTACACAATAGGCTATCTGCATTGTGTCTACCACGAGGAATAGAACCTAGAATTTTAGCATTGTAAGTCCGTAACTTACCGCTGACACTCTGGGAGACGAGAAAGCATTGTGATAATTCTCAAACGTTCTCCATGTAAAAATTTAACAAAGTTTGGATCTGATATTAAATGTTTAGGGTGTGGATCTTTCAGCATCGCTAAATACTATACTAGAGAAAAGTAAGAAGCAAAAATTTAAATCGACCACACAACATAAATGCGTCATTTTGTTGGTTAATAACGTCTGTAGAACACGCATGAAAGCATTACGTTCTTGGCAGGTACCAACCATAAAGACACAAACGGACATATATTGGTTATTACTAACTGTAATACACAAAGAGATAATTGTATTGGTAGGTAGATATCGTAAAACACACAAGGAGACATGTTTACGGTAAGTGTTGACTGTAAAACATACACAGATGCAGTTTTTGGAAGGTGCTGATAGTAAAACACACAAGGAAACATGTTTTTGGTAGATACTGACCGTAAAACCCACAATGAGACATGTTTTTGGTAGATACTGACCGTAAAACCCACAAGGAGACGTGTTTTTGGTAGGTACTGACCGTAAAACCCACAAGGAGACGTGTTTTTGGTAGATACTGGCCGTAAAACCCACAAGGAGACGTGTTTTTGGTAGGTACTGGCCGTAAAACCCACAAGGAGACATGTTTTTGGTAGGTACTGACCGTAAAACCCACAAGGAGACGTGTTTTTGGTAGGTACTGACCGTAAAACCCACAAGGAGACGTGTTTTTGGTAGGTACTGGCCGTAAAACCCATAAGGAGACATGTTTTTAGTAGGTACTGACCGTAAATAAGAGAAATTACTTTGTTATTTCTTACCAATCTAACTTAATTGAAACTACAGTTTGAAATATTTACAGAATTCAATAACTTCAGTTTTATCCATATAACAGAAAATTCCTGACAACTCTACATATCTTAGTCTATAAATAATGTCGTAAGAAAACATTAACAGTGAAGTTCAATGACCATGAAGTCTCCTGCAGTTATATATGAAATATACTTAATTCATAGTAGAACAGAAAGTAGTACTTATTCAAACTTCACATGCAATGTAACACTACCAAACACATCACTTTCATAAAAATCCTTAACAGGTTTGGCACTACACAAGTATATATATATATATATATTCTATCAACTCTGTTTCATCGCATAGAAAACTACATTGAAATGCAAACAGCAGTTTACGAACTCGCTTAGTTTTAAAGATGGCGAACAGAAAACTAAGTTATTCATTTTTACTTTGCGTTGGAAGTTATCTCTCTCACATATATGCTTCTAACCCTTTTGAGAATCATAATAAAACCTAGAATGCTTGACAGTGAGATTGTGATATGTTTTAAATAACTCCAGGCACACATGCAATTTCTAATTTATTGTATAACTTGTAGACCAAATTATTATGCGATACAATATAAAGCCATAGAATTACGTCACACACCTGCGACTGGAGACAGCTTGGACAGGACACACCACCGTGGCTTCCACTGGAACAAAAGAAAAACATAAGCAGCTGATACCCAGGACCAAGAACAAAACTCAACAAACTGAAACACACCTTACAAAGTAGAGATGTTTACCTTTCTGCCGTCCCGATACTTGACAGAACCTTCCACGATAGTCCGGGGGTCGGCCATGGATGGCTGCTGAAACCAAACTTTAAGTTAATCCAGTACAAACTGGCGTTCACATAACCGTATACAGGTTTCAGGAAGTGTACAGTCACATGCTGCAGATCGCACACGGCTTTACACACGGCGGCACTCTAGCGTCTGCTGCGCTTGCACAATAAACCACTAGTTACCGTCAAAAAGGTCTGACTGTAGTGCCACCTTGTGACGAGGTAGTTCTTATCTCATCATACCACTGGTAATGCAATTTAAACCATCTTCTTTTTCATCAAGAAACTGTGTTATAAAGGAAAAGGTAATTATAGACAAAAATGACATGAAGTCAGCTAAGCAATACAAAAACAAAAAAAAATACATCAAATCTCTTTTACGATACAAGAAACTTGATTTACCAGTATCCATCGGTCCTAATGTAAAGCGAAAACTAATTCCTAAATAACGTTTTCCATTGTATATAAAAAGTGTAAATATAATTCACAACAAAAACAAAAAAAGAGAGCAGATTTTGAGTTTTCCTAAGTGTTTGTTTCTATAATAAACTAAAATAATTCATGATTTTCCGATAAAATTTGGTTAGAATATTTAAGTTTGTAAATAATTATGTTTCTGTAAATATCAAAGAGATTCCCGCAATAACATCTTAATAAACACGGCAAATGAGTAGTGTAAAAGAGCTTTGACTAGCCTTCTTTATGTAAATTGTGAATAAACAATGAAGTTCTAACAAGTTGTTCAATCACTAGGCTTATATTTCAGTCCTGAGAGAAAACGAAACGAAGATAAACTTGTGTTGATCGGGAACATGAAGTAAAGGCCTAATTAAACCAATATAGATAAATTTTACATAATAAGAAAGGTGGGTTTGAGACACACCATCTCATTATATGTAAGACAAACATACAAATAAAGGTGTGCGAAAAATATAAGGTAGAAATAATTCATTTCGTTAGTAGTAAAATATTTCCTTCATTAATAGTTAAATTTCACTTAACTTCCGGAAAAACTCGGGAGGGGGGGGCGTGTCCCACAGTTTAGGAAAATCAGGTTTAGTGTATGAACTTACAACTAGTCTATATCACCTCAGTTTGTTGAATCTCATGGGATTATGGCCGATAGTATCATTAGCAGCGAGAGTATCCAACTGGTGATTAATGGGTACGTTATAAGAGTGGTGGTCAAATCCAACTATTCGATTAGAATAGCCCAAATGTTGGCGGTGGGTGCTGTAGACTAGATGCCTCCCCTCTAGTCTATCAGTTTATAATTAAGAATGGTGGCGCAGATAGCCATTGTGTAGCTTTGCGCAAAAATTCTAAAAAATAAAAGTAAAAGAAAGAGAGTTTCTGGTGCACCAAATATTACGATACTTTTTCTCCGCCCCCCCCCCCCAGTGGCTCAGCGGTATGTCTGCGGACTTACAACGCTAGAAACCGGGTTTCGATACCCGTGGTGGGCAAAGCACAAATAGCCCTTGTGTAGCTTTGTGCATAATTAAAAAAAAAAAAACTTTTTCTCCAGAATTTAATTACTGTCTTTTATGAACTTTTCTTATTTTTATTAAGCTATTCCATTAGTAAGAAAGGATTTAATTATTCTAAATTTACTAACAAGTGTCAGATAATTTGATTAGTCTTTGTTTCGGGTTTTCAAATTACACTAAGGATGGCAGAAGTAAGAAAGCAAATAAGACCGGCAATGCTTACGACTAGCATTTGTATGAATAAGAGAGTAATTTATTTCATTAAAGTAAGCACAGAATATAAAAAAGAACGATAAGAGTAATACAAAAAGTATTTCAGTTAGTGATTTCAGGGGGTGCGGCCAAAATTTAATTTGAGAAGATGTTTGCTTGCACTGAAATACTTTTTTATCTTATTCATCAAAAAAGTAAACCTTATTAAACACATACTGGATATTTCTGTGATATATAAAGAAATAAATACGTGCAGTGGTCTACATATATTAAACCTGTTACACCTTCCTGACCATACCTCAAATATTTCAAGAAACATTTTACTCATATACCTGCAGTCTAGAGTCGTAATTAACTTGTGCTTATGTGTTTATCATAAATTATAAAAAAATATATTTCTCATTCACATACTAGCGAGTGATGTTTGAAGAATAACTTCTCTTAAGTTTTTGAAATCTGAAAAAAAAACTATGACGTCTTGTGGCTAAATCTGTATTATATAATTAATACCTCCCCCCCCCCTCAGTGGCTCAGTGGTACGTGTGAAGGTTTATAACGCTAAACGTAGGTTTTGATACCCGCAGTGGGCAGAGCACAGATAGCCCATTGTGTAGCTTTGCATTTATCAACAGTGAAACAAATAACTCCAACATATTATAATTAATATATATATGTCTTATGGTGCTATAAGTAATACAGATTTTGTGCTGAAACTTTGTTTTTTTAATGAAACTATGGCAATATTTACGAAAGATTCGTACATAAATATATACAGCCAGTATAAGGTAAATTATATCACACGACTAAGACAGAGGCTTTGTCATAATCTCGTACACTATTTTAACGTTTCAAGCATTTTGGTGTATTTAAAATATGAAATGTGTGTGGGAAAGGACACTTTCTAAGATTATATAATGTGAAGTTAAAAATCAACTTTATATCGCTCTCTTGTGTCAACTGTAAAAACTTGGGTTCTACTTCACTAGCATAAAAAACGTACTTGGTGCTTATAAGGAATGGTTAAACAATATAAACATCGACTCACCAAAATGAATTACTTAGCAAAAGTGTTTATCGATTTCATCAGAACTGATGTATACATAGAAGTTTGTGTGTCGATAAAGTCTACGCATGGGTTGCTTCAGGCACTTGTAAGAAAAACATTATAATACTACCAGGCATTAGTTTCTGGTAAAAAAAAAAGACAACAAAAAATAACTTATTTTAAGGTGGTAATTTCAGGAAGGGCGTTAATTGGACGGTATTTCCATACTTTCGTGATAGCTCCAAGAAAAATGTAGGGGTATGAATAAATTTAAAAAGAATGTTCGCCTATCAATGAAATTTGTCTTTGTTATGGAGTATGAGACAGGGGTTTCACTGAAACACATGTTACGTTCACATTTCAGAGCCTGTAATGTACATGATGCATAGGGGTGAAATAAAATAAATAATACCCTTCAGAAATTGCATATTCGGGTATACACGAGAAAAGACAAGTCTTATGTCACTTGCGATCGAAGAAGAGCTCCGAAGTTCCTCAATGTTCTCATCGGGCGTCACATACAAAGATATGTTCTATGCTTTATTATGAAAAGCCTTTTAAATATCTAACGAAATCTTCGAATCAGCGTTTACAATTGGAATAAAGCGAAAGCAAAGGAATTTAAAATATAAAAACTAAATGAAAGCTGGAAAGAAATCAGTTATAAATCTATATGAATAAACGTCAATATGTGTATGTGTCTGTTCTTCATACGTTTCTAGATTTCTTGATCAATCAGCCTAAACTTGACACAGGGTGACATGAGAAAGGTCATGGGGAGTTTGAATTCCCTCTCTAATTTCATATCTAATTTCGGAAAAACTACCAACGTTCTATACCCCTCAGCATTAGAATGAACTATGTAACCACTATTGTTATAATTCTTGAAAACAGTATGCCTTTATTTTCAGTATTGGTACCTTAATGTATTTTATTGCACTTTTAATGTTTATTATGTTAAGAAGAAAATATATAAGCACAATTTCCTATCCTTTGTTACAAACACATTTTTATTTCACCCGTCCAACGGACAGATACTCCAGCTAGCACCGTTATAATTTAATGACAAATGTTTGTAATAATTATGATCGAGGAAATTAGTTTAGTAATCCAATACAAAAACTCAGACAATTTTATTCTGTGCGTATTGTATGGTTGTTGTTCGGGTTCATTGTATTTCAAGGATTCAACACATTGTTTTCTTAAATATTTGTTAGGTTGGGCCAATGTTATATTGCTTATCAAACTGGGTTTATCACTGGCACAAATAATCAAAAACATTATGATTACTTCAATATTGCAAACAGATAATTTCGCTTCTTGTTGGATGAACATTCGTCTATTAAGATGTTACTGAAAATGAATAGTTTGCTTTCTTAAA
This sequence comes from Limulus polyphemus, assembly GCF_000517525.1. NCBI lineage: Eukaryota > Metazoa > Arthropoda > Merostomata > Xiphosura > Limulidae > Limulus > Limulus polyphemus. The sequence continues at coordinate 382,458 of NW_013665995.1, read as the reverse complement.
CACAATACGCAAAGAAATTCTTTACAACTTACAAAGGTATCTAGTAAATGAAAATGTCTACAATTCACTTTAATATGTTTCTGCAGTTGACACATTCCAGAGAAGGAAAAAAGTATCAGCATAAATAAAAACATTCAGGAAATTAGATTAACTGTTCTACGAATAAACATACATACATATACTACAAACATAAATTCACGGCCACAAAACTCCCTCTGTACGTAGACGGCATTGTTTAATTTCACTGTCACTAGCCATTCACAGCTTTCGATAGGGTAGTCTAATCATATTAACTCTGTCTCTATTTCAGGAGGCTTCGTTTGATCCTTTTCATCGGCTTCCAATATGTCATTACATTATTTCTTTCTTTTCCCAGACATCTCAACAACAAAGAAGAGAGATGGACCAAAGTATAAGCTGCTTTATATGTAATACTGTATGGACATCTCGAGGTTCTTCAGGCTTCATACATATACCGTAGTTCACTTGGCACTAAGAACTTTAGCTAATGCTTTGTAATTAGACCAAAGCCTCGAAATTGGTTGAGCAAATGGTTTGCATCTCATTTAAATGTGAATTAGATGCGAAGCGGGAAAGGCTCTCTCCACGTGCAATAAACTTGTGTCGTTCTTAATCTGCCCCTGATCAGTGCGCTTAGCTCCCCCTCCCCCTCTTTACCAAGAAGAACACAAATCTGATTGTTTAGCACGGGTCAACATGTGCTATTTCATTGGGTAGATTTTAAATTTATCCACATAAACCAGAGAAAAATAGGCTCAAATTTAAAGCTCTCCAAGTAGAGAAATAACTAAAAACAACAATAAAAACTAATGAAACGACTTATGTCCTGGTAAGTCCTTGGAGAATCAGGGGAAAACAAGGCACTTAGCTAATCCGGATAAAATAAGGTAAATAATAACCGGATAAATATCAGGAAAAGGACAAAAAATTCAAACACTAAGGTTATTCAGATAATAACAAGGGTAATGAAAAAACTCACACGAAATATCAAGTTTGTATAAGTAAAATCTAGCTAAAATATCAAAAGGTAATTTTATTTGAGTAATTGTGAGTTAAGTATTGGTAATGAACGCTAAGGTTATCGATTTAAGCTCTAAGCACCATACTTATATAGATAATCCTTGTAGAGTAAATAAAAGTCGGACATTAAATCCACATGGATAACGAAACCACTTGCACGAAGCTTTTCTAAGATAAAACCTAAAAAGCTTAACACTTTAGATTCTCGAGAAAGAACAAAACTAAATATTGAGCTAGAAAAACTTGAACATTATTGATACTTAAATATTAAGCAACAAACTGTCCCAACAAAAAAAAAATATATCTATATAAACCACTGATATTTGATTAAGCAATGGAGAAGAGTGAGTCATAGAAAATGTAGTAGAAAGAGTTGATATCCACTTTCTTCGGAGGACTTGAGGACGACATATTTGACTTTTAACGACTATGATGAAACATTTGTTTCATTTGTTATTTCACAAACTTGTGGGTTTCTAGGCTACATATCTTCATGTCAAGTGGTTAAGAAATCATAGCTGTGACAGCCACACGTCTCTACCGACTATCGACAGTAACCATAACGACAATAATATCCTCCCACTAGACTCATGACGTATAGTCAGACAGGATAATAATATTGAATAGCTGCGCCTCAAGAAATGTAGTAACTCTTTGTTGCAGCTGGTGAAAAGCAGTGGTAGCAATGGGTTCAATTTACCAGAATTACAAGTTTAGCACCTATATATACAATAGAGAGTTACAGAACTTTGTTAGATACTGGATGGTAAATCCCCATTTAACCATCTACAACATTTCAACATTACGGTTGAATACAAATATGTGTGGTTAGTTCATTCTGAAGGTTAAAATAAACCAAAAACTTTATGACCTCACTTTTATTAACGTCTAACGTTTCTTGACGTTCACATTTTTATAGTCTTAAGATTATGCCAGATAAAGGATTATAGGATAGTATTAGTGAAATTACCTGTTATTGGAGAGATAAAAAAAATTTTTTAGTGTAACTTTAGAATTGTATATGAGATTTTAGACATGTTAACATAAGTCTGATTGTACGTTTATTCTTACTCCACACACTTTATTTTTACGCTAAATCAACCTGGTGTTACTATTCCCAATTCCATTAGGCTAAAAGAAAGGACTATATAAAAATAGTTTAGCGAGACACATAAAAAGGTTTACATCTCGTTAAAACTATTATTATTTTGCACTTCCATATGTTTCAATGGAAACATTTATAGAAATATTTTGTACGATTTTACACTTATTGTTTGTCTGTTAGTTGTCAGGTACAAAGCTGCACAATGCGCTATCTGTGCTCTACCCATCATGGGTATCGAAACTTGATTTTTAGCGTTATAAACCCCCATACTTACCGCTGAGCCACCGAAAGGCTACAGTTAGTGATTTCACAATTTTCTATATTAGTGTTCTCTGCTGACATTATTTTGATTAGAATTTCCACCTATTTCCATCTATTATATATATTTGTGGAATATTTAGTACTATCAAGGAGGAGCCCGGCATGGCCAGGTGGTTAAGGCACTCGACTCGCAATCTGTCACACCAATCATTCAGCCGTGGGGGCGTTATAATGTGACGGTCAATCCCACTATTCGTTGGTAAAAGAGTAGCCCAAGAGTTGGCGGTGGGTGGTGATGACTAGTTGCCTTCACTCTAGTCTTACACTGCTAAATTAGGGACGGCTAGCGCAGATAGCCCTCGTGTAGCTTTGCGCGAAATTCAGAAACAAAAATCAAGGAGGAAAACGAACGAAGTGCAAGACAATATTTAAGATATAAGTATTATAAAAAATTCGATTTTTGATACCCAAAAATAAGAACAAATAATCATGTCATTCAAACTTATGTATAAGGTGAAACTTTAGGTAATAAAAATAAATACATTGGTGGAAATTATTACAAATACGTCGAGATAAAAAAAGTTTTTGTTTGTTTGTTGTTAAGCACAAAGTTACACAATGAGCTATATATGCTGTGCGCACCACGGATATTGAAACCCAATTTTTAGCCTTATAAGTCCACAGACTTTCCACTCAGCCACTGTGGGACGGTAAAAAGGTATAAAAGGCAAAAACTACAGGAATGCCACCCTTTTATAGTATGAAAATGAACTGTACCAGAGTATAGTCACGTGCTAGATAACTTACACTGAGATTGATTGTCACCCAGCCAATTAGAAAATGCCACACCAGCATAAAGCCAGTTAAAGTGCAAACAGTTATAGGTAGTCATACTACGCTCAATAGTGGTAATGTAATTCCATTCATGGCTCCAACGACTGAAATTCCACCTGACAAGCGTGTAGAAATTAAAACTTAACAAACATACTCTTTGCAAAAAGCTTGCGGCATGACTCCATGTTCCAGTAAAAGTATTACCCGAGACTCTGAAAAAGGAAGCTGAAACAGGCATAGAGTTGGTCGAGGTAGAAAACCTAGCTCTCCAGAAATCATGCCAAGTATCTCACAGTATATTCTATAAATGTAAGCGACGGTCGAGTACACATTTTTCCAGCGACCTAGCTAGAAATACAGGGCTGACTGTTACCTCAAAAACAGTAAGATACAAATTAGCACGAAGTGGTTTTAATGGACGTTTAGCTGCAAGAAACAGTTGCTGAGAAGAGATAATGAAACCAATAGGTTGAAATAGGTATCATACCACAACAAACAGTGGAATGAGCAAAGTTGCAGATGTGTGATTCTTAGAGATGAATCCAAATTCGAATTGTTTAATAACAATCAACAATACTTTTTCTTTCCGCGACGGAGAAGACAATGGTACCACAATTAATGCAAAATATCGAAAGTGAAGAATGGTGATAGATCAGTGCAAGTTTGGGGGATGCGTCTCAACCAAGGTGATGGTGAATCTACACAAAATTGGTGGCACCCTCACTGCTGACAAATACAGGCACATTCTGATTCATTATGCCATTTCTCCAGGAACACGATTCAGCGGTCGGAGATTATTTCAAGCAAGAAAATAATTTCAAACATAGAGCAGATATTGTGAAGACATAACTTGACTGAAAAGAATCGGTTGGAACACCTATAACCATGGCGTGGACTGCCAAATTATGTATATAAATATTCTTGAGGAAGCACGAGCTTATGCAAAAACTAAGAAAGCAAATGGATACTAAACAGCTTGGCTGAATTAAGGACATTAATACATGTGTAATGCTATAAAGTAAAGCGCTCACATACAGAAATACTAGTGCATTGTATAACTTATTCGCTTTTATTTTGTGTTTTTTGTGATAATCTTTTGTACAACTAATGAATTCAATATCTACTTACCATTTCTCTTTGTTTCTGTCTCTTCTATGTGAACCGTTTGTGCGTTTCCTTTAACATTTCTTTTATTGTACTTTTCCACTGATCATGAGAAATATCATAAATTTAGAATATTGTTGAGAAAAACAACTGGAATTTCACGTATATAAAACTATTCGTTACTTAAATAAATGTAATCAACTAAAGTACAAAATATACGAAACTGACTGTAATAATTGGTGTGTTAGAACAATGTTTCCCAAAGTGGGAGCCGCGGCTCCCCTGTGGCTGTGAAGCGTTTTCTGGGGGGTCGCTAAAAATGGGCCGAAAACAAAGATGCTGAATTAATTTTAATTCTAAAAGAACAATAAGCCGATAAAAAGTATGTTGAATTAATTAGATGATAGAGTATATTGAAAGGAGATGTTAGTGTTTTAATTACGGCACTGTTTTTAAATCACCATCCTAAAGTAATTGGTTGGGGGGCCTCAAACGTTTTTTTTTTTTTTATTCACGACAAGGGAGCCTCAGACTAAAAGAGTTTGAGAACCACTGGTTTAGAACAATAACCACGAAACTAGTATTTTTTAAACCTAATTAAAGACAACATTTAAGCCCCTAAATGATTATTTTCTTTTGCTTTGTGCAAAACTCTCCGTAACACTTCCTGTTCCATTTTACACATACAGACCTCTGGTAGAGATGTAAGGTGTTGTCAAGTCAAGGAGCGGCGAGTTATAGGATTTCCGGTTTACTACTGACAGCTTCATCTTTTAGATGACTCCAATTCGTGGCTGGGTCGTGGCATAGGATTCCCGAGACTCTGCTTGTTATTCTTTGCTCAATAAAAACGAGCGTCTAGCTAGTGTACGAGAGAAGAAAGCTTCATCTCCATTCTGTAATGGACAGTAACAACATGTTCGACTTGCTGTTCACACAATAATCGACGAGATCAAATCAGCTGAGTCGTTTACTTTCAAAATAGTTATTCGAGATGCTACTTCTACATTTTTCTAGTTAACAAAATGTGTTTTGTAGTCTGTAAAACAATTATTATTTAAATACATCTTTAGAAGTATAAAAATTTTCAATTAGAATTATCAATTACCATAAGCTTTAAACATTCTATATTTAATTGTTAGCCTTTTGAGAATATAAAAGTTTTGTAATTAACTGTTTAGTTTCAGTATCAATTATCGTAAGCTTTAGACATTCTACATTTAATTGTTAGTCTTTTGGGAATATAAAAGTTTTGTAATTACCAGTTGAGTTTCTAGAGGGCTGAAAAGCTTTTAAAGTGAGCTTTAAAACAATTTATAATTAATTGTTAACCATTGGGAACTGTGTTGTAGTTAACATTTTAGTGTCTGGAGAGCTATACAATATTTTATGGTTAACAACTTAGTTTCTTAAGAGCTATAAAGTTTTGTAGTTAACATCCCCGTCTCTTGAGCGCAATAAGTGTTTTTATACTTAACTGTTTAATCTTTTGAGACCTATGAAATATTTGTTATGCTAACTGTTTAGTCTCTTGTGAACTATAAAATGTTTTTCATTAATTTGAAATACTTTTTGGGTTCTAAAAATCATATACAGTTGTTTGTATGTCTCGTGGATTCTAAGTTTCTTTATATTAAAGAGAAGTGACGAAAACATCGTTAAATACTTTATTTTTTTTTACTTTAAATGGTAACAGGTTATTTGATTGCAACAGTTATCTACGTGTAAAATGGGTTACTGATTGTACGTTTGGAATTATTGTCTGATATGTAAAGCAAGGTGTGATTATCGAATGTATCTGCATTATTATTTTGTTTATGTAGTGGAGTTATGATCAAATAATAAAGTAGAATGATGTAAATACTTATCAATACATGTAAGGCAACGAGGTTATAAAAAATTATCTATTACAGTTGTAGTTGAATTAATAAAAGAAGATCTACATTGAAAGTATATTTACCTCACACATACATTAAATAACAATAATAATGTAAATGTTAGAAAAAAAGTCATTTGCTTGAAGCTGAAGATAAGATTTCTACATTTTTGAAATACCTTTTTTTTCAATTCCATGACTCTAACTCAATATTAACGGACTTCATTCGATTCCATTCACTAGTGTGAGAAGTACCTCAATCAGTTGAACTGTTAGCAAATAAAGAATTTTCAACTGAAAAATGTCATATTCAGAAGTAACATTTTTATAAAACACTCCTTTTCTGAGACCCCAACAATTATTTTCATAGCACTCAGTAAAATTCAGAAACGTAAACGACAGTTAATACTTTTTATAGGATTACGAGATGAAGAACCTGCACAAAATTTTAAACGTTATAAAACTTATCGAACTCTTGCAGTTTCAAACTCAAGAAAGAAGAAAAAAAGAGACCTTATCAATGTCGACAGAGCTTCCTAACCGTTTTTTCTCAGCATAAGGAACAAAACCAAAAACCTTCATACAAGATTCGGGGGAAATATCCCCCGATCAATATAACAGTAGCACGTTATTGAAACGCTTTATAAGCTAACATCATCCATGCAAAACTATCAAAAACGTGTAGCTTTATCTATGTAGATCACGTGTATTACATCCAAACTTGGTAATCTAGTTTCAACCTTCTTCTGTTAGGTAGGCTCCAATCTAAAAAAAAAGGGGGGAATGACGTAACGAAATACATTAATATTAAAACGTACAGTATAAAGTGAAAATCGAAACGTCTTAGTGGTTTAAAAGACATCTCCTGCCTTGTTTAGTTGAGTATAATAACAGAATGTAAGGAGTTAAATTTAGGAGTATCATCAGTCAAGGAAAGGAGGAGTATCTCCCTAGATGAATTGGTAAACAACTAGATCAATAAATCTTTTTTGATTGTACTTAATAAACAAGCCAATCAATTTTATAGTCCATTCTTACCAACGTAAAAAGTGCAAAAGCGTTATTACATCGAAAGAAATATAGAAAGATAGATAAAAATTACCAAACACTGATAGAGAAAAAAGTAATGGAAATAATTTAAGTAGTTTGGTTTAATAAGCTCGGGAAAACAGACGCAGTATACAACATGATTCAAGACGAAAAGTAACAACCTTCCACAACTTAACGGCTGTAGATCACCCCATTAGTTTTGACCTGACAAGTCTGATTCCAAAACAATCCATCAAACTTCTAAGTGTTGTTTTTTTCTTTTTTAAAGTTATATGACACCTAATCAGCTCGTGCTTCACTCAAGAGAAACAAGTACTCGCGTCTTGAAAGTTTGTCGCCTTAACACATCATGTATAAAATCGTTTAGCTTTAAACCGATCACAAATAATATAACTGTAAGGGCGTAAAAGTATGGGCGTTTATATTCTTAGTGAGGCTATCAATCATGGGTCTACAAAGTTTTCCTGTTTTGGTTTTTTTCAACTTGCAGGACTTGAATCTTACGAGATGTAACCTAATACTGTGTAGCTTATACAACCTTTTCTTATAAAATACATTTTGGTAACATTATGTAGAAATGTGTAATAAAGAAAAACAATAGGTAAATGAAAGGAGGGGATCTGTATAGTAATTTTTAAGTATTTTATATATCTTTTTATTTTTGAACTTCTCACACAATTTTTGACAAAACGTTTTAAACGTTTATAGGAAGGCTTTTGACCTTCACAGAATATAAATAACAATAAAAAATACGAAGGAGTCGTGAGAGTACCTCGATAATGGGGTTCAAGGGTTTTGGGGTTCTCGATTTTGACTGAACCACTTTACTTTTAAATTGACATTAACATGAAACAGCTTTAAATATAATAAACTAAATTCAGGTTTTTTAATTTAAAATTTGGTCTCCATAAAGAGGTCAAAGAGGTTTGGGAATTTCTCAGTATTGGATCTACGAACTTACGTGTAAGAAAATGTTGAAAATATACAGGTACGTTTAAGTTTTCGAAAATTTCATATTGGGTAGGATCCCCAAGTGGGAATCCAAACCGTTTTGAGAGGTCTCAGGATTGGCTGCACGTAACTTTATAAAAACTGGCAAGGAAATGAAAGAAATGGATCGAAATAAGCATATGTCTCGATTTTTGAAAATTCCATAATAGGAAACAAGGGATTTCCTTTTTGTGGCTCTCAAAACTGGCTGCACGAATGTACTTGAAAATGAAAACAAATATGTAAATTGTCGTTTAAAACAAGTTGTTCAAACTTTTTAGACAGTTGTTTCTGTGAATGTTAACTGGTAATTTATTAATAAGCTGTAATATGAAAATATTCAACTGAATACTATGGGAGTATTTTACTTACCAGACGATGTATTAAGTAAATTATAGTCTGCTGTCAAGTTTTGATGTAGTTGACAATCTTATGTGACTCTACATTTACAGATGTTAAATGCAAAACACAAATGATAGATCTAAATAGTTTTAAATTGTATAGGGATATTTATTATTAGACTGTACTTGGGACACTTACACAAGAATATCCAAATATTGCAACAGCCATTTTGTAACAAACGTTTTACATAACACTTGATTGATCCTGTGTTAACCATACACGAAACACATGTTAACAGGATCCCTTTGTGCAAAACACCACAACTGTGGTGACAAACAATGGTACACAAAACAAGAACTATATCAGCGAAACATCATATTCGTACATGACACCAAAACTGTCGTAGCGGAAAATTCACACACAACACTAAAACTGTAGTAGTGGCATATTTGTAAAACAGTACAACTGTGAAAAAAAAAAAGATTTGCACACAACACCAAAATATGTTAGCTTAACATCCATACACACACAACACTAAAACTGTAGTAGTGGCATATTTGTAAAACAGTACAACTGTGAAAAAGAAAAAAATTTGCACACAACACCAAAATATGTCAGCTTAGCATCCATACACAATACCAAAACTGTGATAACAATATTGTATATAACATCAGGGCTGCAGTGTAACAATAAATATAAAATCCTTCAAGACAATCAATATTTAGTTTAATCTTATTTGTAAAATCGGGTTTCTTTGCATGTCTTTAAATTCTATACTACTATATTCTCCATTACAGATATTAATTAAGTAATTTATCTTTAGATTAAAAAGTTTATAAACTACTGAACAAGGTGTTCATAACACTACGAAGGTCCATTTAAACAAGCGTCAATAGAAGTATGAGGTAAATTACAATAATGTGTCACCATGCAGCAATGTAGTTTAGAGCATAAGGTGATGGTAGTGAATCATTTAGTTTGTCAAGTTCGTGGTTGTTAAATACAAGACACAGGTTTTTTGGTATGCAAAATTTGAGTCGAAAATTTGTAAAGAGCGTGAATTCGGACTTTGAATTTAGTATGGAGTGACATCGGCATGTCAGTAGATTGGATATAGTTTTTAACTTTAAAAGATGGGAGAATGATTGTTTAAGCTCCAAGAGAGTGGGTGCATGAATCATTTCACGTCAAAGCTTAGTAGTTTTAACATGACTGGAAAGTATGCACATCATTATGCACCTTACAATGTAGTTTTATCGTTCGTTAGGAAGTTATGGGCATTCAGAATGCATCAATGGTTTTATGGGCATCACTTATTTACGATGTTTCACTGTCTGTGATTGGATGAAAAAACTCTGAGATCTAAGTTAGGATTTTCAGTACTACAACTTGTCAGATTTTTGATGATTAAATCACAACATATAGGCAGTTAGACCAACGGCTGTATCCTGTAATCCTGTAATCAGAGCGACTTTAAGCTTGTTTCTCACCCTCCCCTACTCTCTATAGGGATACAAAGATTTAGTAACAATCACGAGGGGAGTGAATATGCATGCCTATTTTTCCCACAATGCATCCTGACAACCTTAAGCCCCAAACGGCTTTAATTTCACTCGGGTGATAATCTATATAAAATATTATGGCAGGCTATATTGCTTCTTAAGAATGGTTAGTTTTTAACATCGCCTTATACAATGTTATTAGTTGCTGAGTAGAATTCTCGGGCGTTGTCAGACTCGAATTAATGCAGGAATTATAACACTATATGTAAAAAACTGGAACTCTCGGTATGTTTCATTATATATATATATTGTAATAATTCTACAGATTTCAGCTCTACCACATCATCTTTTATTGCTTCTATGTCCTCCTAGATAATCTTACGCTTTATCTTTAAGTGTATGCATTATTTTAATTTACAATGATTCTAATATGAATGAAATTTTGTCTACTTATTTGTCCGTAACGTTGATGCTCTAACTACACATATATGTCGTAAAATATTTAACGCTTTCATTAAATGTAATAACAGTCTAGAAGTAAACGAGAGCCCTTTACATCTCTGCAAATTTGATGGTCATTATTTGGAATCCCACTAACTGTTGTCTATCGCATGTTTTCGTTGCATATTACTTGCTGTTTTAAATGTAGTTTTCTAAAATTGAACAATGAAAACAAACAATACAAAAATCATTCTAAATTCTTTAATCCAGGAAATGATCATCTTTAACAATATGTCGAGAGATAAAAAGCTATAATATGCAGTGTTAGGTAGTAAATGTACAAACCCTCTCCCCTCCATGGTTTAGCGACAATCTTGAGAGGTTATAGTGTCAGAGTTCGTGGTTTAATTCCTGCGGTGTACACGGCACTGATAGCCCACTGCACAGTTCAGTGATTAATAACAAACAAATAAACCATGTGTGGAATGCCACACCTAGATCAGTCTAAACTATTTGTATAACCAATATGACAAAACAACAACAACAAAAAATACTCAACATTTCTATCGGCTAACTCACATCTACAATCTAGCAAATCGCCATCTTTCCGGATATGTTGAAAAAACACATGATAGAAGCTAGATGTATAAAAGAGAAAATATAGAACATAACTTAAAACTATAGGTGGAACGTCAAACCACAATACAGCCGAGTGGTTCTGTTTGAAATGTATTCAAAATTCATTAGAAATGATATACAGGAGATCAGTTCAAACATTTTTATAACCAGTAGTGACGAGTTCCATTTGGATGCTCTTCAAACTTACCACAAACTTAGAAATTATTCTTAGATAGCTCAGTGATCGAGCACCGACCCTGTTAGTCAGAGGTCCTGGGCTTAACTCCAAACGCCAAAGTCTCTTTCCATTTATCGACCTTTTCACGTAAAATTTAATGTTAAATATTGCCCTTTCATTGCTTCCTATAGAAATTTAATTAATAAAACAGAATTAGTATGTGGTACCAACAGAAACAAAAGGAATATGTTATTCGAACTACCGTGTAAAAACCTCCTGCGGGTATTGTATAAGGTCTTGTACAACTATATATGTATGATATATTTAAGGTAACGAGCTAAACGCTGATTTATATCTTTTTTTTTTTTACTCTATTGTATTTGATACCTCTTTATGGATTTTTACATTTCTTATTAACTGGGCAAGAAAACTTTAAGTATTGTAGAGTTAGTCTACAGTAGCTTATTATACAAAATATATGAACTGTTATTTCTTCCTAGATGTTTAAGTCTTGTCTGTGAGAGCTCTATGTGGTCCATAAAAATACTAGAATGTCGACAAGAGTTTTCTTGGCTATATATATTATGAGAGGTTTTTTAGTTTAAGTGCAAATGATTTAGAAATAAAAATACACTCTTCAACATCTCTGTTCATTCATTGTCGCGGATTAACACGAAGCTGTGTATATAGTAAATGCATACTCAGGATAGGACACAAAACACATAACGTATGCAAACACAGGTGGAACATAAGACACATAATATATACAGATACAGGATAGAACATAAAACACATAACATATGCAGACACAGGGTAGGAAATAAAACATAACATAAGCAGACACACAATGGAACATGCGACACATAATACATGCAGGTACAGGATGAGACACAAGACACGTAATTTATGTAGACACGAGATGGGACAGAAAACACAGAATGGATACAAAGGAAGGAACAAATTAATGCAAGTGATTTTTACTAGCATGAAGAATACATTTTAAAGAAGAAAAAATAGATACTAAGCAACTAAAATCACTCATTGTTAATGGACCATTGTTAATTTTATCATTCTTGGAGAGAAGCAGAAGAAGAAGAGATAGCCTAATTATTGCCATACCAAACTTCATAATAGGTTAACATATTAACGTAACTTTAAATGAAAAGCTTAAAACATGTGCTACGGTTAAAATGATCCTTTTCACACCGGTTTTACACTCATGATAATATACTTATTTGACAGGACCCTGCTGGACTTTCTTTACTATAACGTTAACAATATCAGCAATTGTTAGCCCTAGTCACGATTGACGTTTTGAGTATGTAATCTGCCAATTCTTTCTAGATCGGGCAAGCAGTAAATGATAGATAGATGTTTATGTGTATATAAAATAAAATAAATATAACTTTGACGTGAGTTCTTCAACCCCTAAGCTGAGTAGCCTGAGATTGAAAACGTATCTCAGCTGTAGCGAGTATCATATTACACGGGTGTTATCGACTACGCCAAGGATCACTGTCTTTCATTTCCGCACTTCTCTCGCCAGTCGAAACAACGTAATCTATGTTGACTGTCGCTGCCCTCTGCTAGCCCTTATTGCTTTCATTTCATTATTACAGGGATTCTTGTTATTTGCCCCTACTATACTGAAGAAAGTTATAACAACAACATTTTAGGGGAGAGGGGCAGGAATCTGCCATTAATCAAACTGGACACACACAGAATAGCAGCATGAGCATATTTCTGATATATCGTTTATCTATAATATTTTCTATACTATAAAGAACAGATTCCAGATTTATTTTTCTTCTCATCGTTTTAAAATTCGAATATATCATGCGTCATGTTCGCGATGACAACAAATGATTTAGAGGGAAAAAAAACGACAATAGTTTATCAGTCTGTGGATTATTTTAAAATTGTAATCGTCAGTTAGATGTAGCGTTATTAATTAGTACTATGCACTAAACACCAGACATCCAGCCAAGTCGTTGTTTTCATCAGACCAACACTTAAAATAATATCATGTTTTGATTAAAATTATTATTACCAACTAAACCTTCTCGTCACGTTTATGTGGAGTCAAAAACAGGAAAATCTGTATCATCTAAAAGTATTAATTAAATTAAATTATAAGTAGAAAGCAAATGACACGAAGGTGAGAGACAACCTTTCACACGCGGTCACGAACTTCAGCTGAATGTGGCACGTGACTGTTAGCGGCAGTGTGATGATTCAGTCAGTGTTCAACAAAAGGAACGGTTGGCCAGCAACTCTTCATTTAATGTGCCAGAACAAAGCGTCACGGTTCGTTTTGCAGTCTCCAAGAGTAACATGGCCTTTTTATGTGCTTTAAAATCTACCCAAGCACGTTATTTCAGCTTTTTAGTACCCATAATTCACAGCACCTGCCAAACACAGCCGAGATTCCCCTGCGGAACGGCGGTAGTTTCGAGTTCCGGAAGTCTGGACCATGAGGAAGAGGCAAAAGACCACTCAGACCTTGGACGATTGGCCTTATTACACGAATGTGGAGATGGTTTCCCTATTCATCATGCTAGCCTGAGGGATGGTCTAATGATCCGCCTAGTTATTCATAAAAGCAGAATCTGTCATATCCAACTGACAGCTTTAAGTCACGGTTATAAAAGTAGTTTCAGACTTTATGTGGCTTATATATTCATATTTCATAAAATATACAGGAAATACTTAAAGAAATATATTAAAAGTGGCATAACTGATGATCAAGAATATATCTTAAAATTTCTCGTGGCAGAAAAGCGGGAACGAGGCTAAGAGAATAAACAAAGAAATTTGAAAACCTCTATGTTAGTTTCAGTTTTTAATATGGATGTGTATGATGTAGAGAGTACATAGATGTTCAATCTCTTGAAAGTAAGTTTTAGTAGAGAAACAAAAACTTTGTCACTTCCAAGGTAATCCATAGCAATAAAAAAAGTGTTTTATTTATTCGAAAAGTTACGACGTCACTGTAGAAAAGCTATGATTTTTAACATTTCGTTTTCAATTTTTGATTCATGGAAGCTAAATTCTGTTACAGAATCACACACTATACGTTGTACTTAGGCTGTAAAATCACAAACATATTGTACGCTGTACTCGGGTTGTAAAGACCACACACTTTACGCTATACTTGGGTTGTAAAGACACATACACTGTATGCCGTACTTGGATTATAAAGACACACACACACACGATACACTGTTATTAGGTTACAGATCCACACTCACACTGCATGTTATACTTAAGTTGTAGAACCGCACACGCATACCCTGTACGCAATGTTTAGGTTGTAGAACCACACCCTTACACACTCTATGTCGAACTCATGTTGTAGATTGCACTCACATGATCTTCACTATGTTTATGTTGTAGAATTCTACACATATACTCTACGCTATCAGTACATTATAGAACCACAAACACAAATACACTACATGACATGCTTAGGCTGTAGAGCCACACGCACACACACACTGTACGCTAAACTTGGGTTACGCAACCATACACGTTGTACACTACACTTGGGCCATACAACCACACATACTGTACACTAAACTTGGGTCATACACCACACACACACTGTACGCTAAACTTGGGTTATACCCCCCCCACCCCACACACACACACTGTACGCTAAACTTGGGTTATACAACCACACACACACGCACTATATGTAATGCTCAGATTTTTGTAGAACCATACAAGTGTACTCTACACCACACTTAGGTTGTATAAGCACACACACACGCGCGCGCATTGTACACCATACGTACGGTGTAAAACATACTTAAGCTGTAAAATCACACACACACTTAGCCATACTTAGGCTGTAAGAACCATCCATAATTCAGGTGGAAAGTTCTGCGCTGACGACCTTTGTCTTTATAATGAGCAACAATCCAATTAGTCCATTAAACTTCGAATAATCGGCTGCTGTTTCTACGTATAATTTGACTCGTTAGAATTATAGACAACCTTCAATTATTACATATTATTTTCTAAAGTAGTTGGGATCAAAATATAGGATGTGTCTCTAAAGTGTGCGGAAATCGTTATTCTGAGCGCAACGTTACTTTCCGATGCTCACTTTTCCTTTCTGTTTCCCCTTTTTTCCGTAACGATGCTTAACATTTAATTTAAACAGATGTGTCTTTTAATCAAGATGTATGGTGGAGACAAGAGCATCACGTTTGCGCATATTGACGATTCTAGCTCATATACATATGATACTGTAAAAGTTAAAATGCGAGTGTCCCCCGAGACACTACTGATGCCCTTGTGAGAAGAGAAGAGAGAAAGAACGAAACAAGGATAAGTCAGAGAAAAAGTTTTATAAATATTGTATATAACTTTGTCATTCTATACGACCGATAGATAAGTAGTTAAACAGATAAATAGAAAGCTGGGCAAATTAATGAATAAATAGATAGATAGCCAAACAGATAGATAAATAAATAAATAGATAGATAGTGGCACATAAAAACAATGTTTCAATGAAGGCTCATATGATAAAGGTATATTTCCGTAGAAGACAATAATAATAACGAAAACGGTAATGACAAGCCTGGTAGATCTAAGTAACACAAGATATTCTATTGCGTTATTTCTCATTGATATCACGTAATATAGCAATGTAAGAGGTCTTTATCACAATATAAAGATTTAAGGGTTTTTTAACCGTAATAAAAATAATTTGTGATTATTATCACAATATCCCTTTTGACAGACTTGCAAAGCCTATTCATATACATGCGTGTTCGGTCTTTGGTTATAAATCTCATATTAAGGTCAAATTGAATAATCTCTGTATTGGAACCTTATCACTCTCTGATACCCTTCACTATGGATATGAATGTGACGTACAAACACGAAAAGAGACTTGGCGTAAATCATATTGAACGGGTCAATCTGTTCCCTTCCGAGATATCTTTCAATATTGCTGCGGTCGGTTATCAGAAAGGGTCCAACAACAGGGATGAAAAACAATACAGACGACAAAGCTGGATTGCTATGGTCCAGTGGGTAATTACCCAACCGCCTGCAACGAGTGATGGGGGTCTACAGACATGGAACTGGCTTACAAAAACTGCGTACTGACGACAAAGGTAATAACAACATGTCTGATTCTTCGTGCTGAAAATGTAATAATCTCCGTTATCACCACCGGACTAGCCGTAGTAAATCTTGTTCAATCTGATATTGCCCACAGATAATAACACGGTCTTCCTCGGCACGTGGCACTAATGCACGACGAACAGAATACGTCGTTCGATTCGAAACGGAAAGAAAAATACAATCTGGTATTCAAGCAGTATAAGTAAACGCCTAATTAATCAACAACAAAAACTGTTCTGTAATAGAATTAGAAACAAACATACTCAGGTTCAAAAATATGTTAAGAACTTTTGGTACAATAACGTAAATCAGATATGTTCTTCCATAGCTTCAGAATGTAATGCCTCACATTTTACTCGATAACCTAGATTGTGTACCAAACTCTATTAAATTTAGTTGACAGTAAGTACGTAATCAATAGCTCTTTATTGCGAGAGTCTCAGAAAAAAGGTGTGATGACAAAGTTGCAAATACGTAACTGCTAGAGAAGTAACGAATTAATAATACTGATAAAGTTGAAAGTACCTAACTTCAGTGAAAACATCGTGTAAGTGATACCGATAAAACTTAAAGTACCTAACTTCTGTGTAAATGATACTGATAAACTTTAAAGTAATTAACTTCTGTGAAAACTATATTTAAATGATATTGATAAAACTGAAACTACCTAACTTCCGTGAGTTTTATTCCTAAAGGCTATATATGAGAGTGGTAAAGTGAGTTTTGTGTATTTCACCAATTAACTTCTGAAGTAAGCCTAAAGTATATATATCTCAGAATGTGGTCAAGTGAGTTACATACCATCAAAGCAATCTGAGAATGGAGTGACCAGGCGGTTCTTACTCCACAAGTATATGTCTCAGAATAAAAAAAAAGGAGTTCCAGTTCATCAGAATCCATTTAAGAGTAGTCAAGTGACTTTCATTCCACCAAGTAACATCTGATGGACACCAAATGAGTTTATTTCTATCAGGATATATTTGAAAGTGCCCGAGAATGAGTTTCATTTCAGGATACCGCGAAAATAAATTGATTTACAATAGGATACAGCTAAAAATGGTCAATAGAGTTTCTCGTACATTTAAAGTACATCTGAAAGCAATCAAGTTAATTTAAGCTCATCAGGATGCGTCATCTGAAAGTGTCTAATTGAATATTACTACACCAATATAAATCTGAGATTGATGAAGTGAACATCATTACATTCAGTTTACAATTGAGATTGATAAATTAAGTATCGCTACATCCAGTTTACATCTAAGATTGATCAAGTGAATATCATTACAGCAGGATACATCTAAGATTGATCAAATGAGTATACATACACCAGGATACATCCGACGCTGGCAAAGTGCGTGAGCCTCACACCCATGCGATATATCTAAGAGTCGTAAAGTAAGTCTTATTTTGCAATATATATATAAACATAAAGTTTATCCACGCCATCCTCTTTAAAGAAGTATTTCGCGTGAAGTGAGATCATTTCGTAAATATTAAGAGCATATGTGAGTTACAACAAGGTACCTTCTCTAAACTACCATTAATATTTTTGGAGCTAATTCTAAGAATGTAACTAATTCTAATAAGAAATATGCACAATGAAGTAAAAATATAATTAAAATCATGTTAACTAAAATAGATCACTGAACATTGTAAGTAAAATTTATATACTGAAATTAATATTCCAACCCCTACAATAGAAACACACCTGTACTAAAACGCGTAATGAAGCCTAAAAAATAGAATTAACCCAACTTCCACCCTTACCGGATTACTATTAAGAATAAGTGTTTAATTATAAAAACACTACCTAAAACGCAGTGTGCTCGTATCTCAATGTTGCCCCCTCCCCCCAGTGGCACAGCGGTATGTCTGCGGATTTACAATGCTAGAATCCGGGTGTCGATCCCCATGGTGGGTAGAGCACAGATAGCCCATTGTGTAGCTTTGTGCTTAATTATAAACAAACAAACCCTACATATTACTTTAACACGTGCTTAGATCATAATTAAAGTAACTTCTAATAAGAAAGGTCATTTTTATTTTAACAAATTTTCATTTAAAAAAAATCATCTCCGAAATTATTATAATTGATTGCTAATTTAATTTTTGTGATATTTCATATTAATATCTAAAAAATATTGTAACAAACTATTAATGAAAACCATTGTTTAATATATGCTTAAATACTTAGTTAGAGAGGAAGTGTTGGTTTTATTTTATTGTTATTAGTGATGTTTAAGATCTCAGTTTTTTAAATTAAACTTACCCGCTACTGGTGATCTTTTGGTTAGTACCGCCCACCAAAGTTGCCACTGCGAACAAAATGATAATAATTCATTTCAAGACAGATTTAATTGTTAGAAATGTTTACTTTTTATCAGCTGAGAATAAATTAGATAAATACTTCTTTAAAAGTCTTATAATATGATAATATATTGAATAACTTTTAAATTTTGATGCGCAAAAAGCGTTTAAGTTGGTAATGAATACATTTGGTTTCCTTCTCCTAGGAGGAGGGTGCATCCCTATAAGTATCACAAAACGTTTATTAAACTAATGAAAACAAAATACGTTTTGAAGAGAAACTCTAACTTACAAAATGAAATGTTTTTATTCAAGTAAAAGTTGATAGCGGAGACAAACTAACTTATGAATTACAATGAGACAGCAAAACATTAATAACACAAACACTAAGTATACAAAGATATATGAATATCTTTAATAATATTTATTCACTCCAATTATTACTGTAGTAGGATTTTGTTTTGTTTTCTTGCGTGTGGAGATATATATTTTGTAAAATTTATAATAACTAAAGAGTTTAACGATATTAATAATGTTTTGCAAATGTGAAAAGAAAATCAAACTTGAAACTCGCAACTTATTGAATTTAGGTTCCTAAGATATTTCCGTTTCTTGTCTTAATTCTTTGTATGTAATCATAAAATGCTAGGGCTAGAATACCTGACTGTAGAAGTAAAATAAAACATTTTATCTAATTAATCAATTACCTTTACATATTCCCACCATTTAATATTTCCTTCAATAACTGTTGTAATGCTGTTCATATTTTTCGCAAGACCTATCGAATATTTCCACTAGAAACCACAGGAAGTCACCCAGAACTATCACAATATTACATCCACGTCATTCTAACACTATACCTCTGAATCTTCAGTCTAGACGAAACTGATAATCGACTCTACTGACTATAAACAACACCAAACGCTTAGCGCCCCCTAACGATGCGTACTGGTTATTATAAACAAGATTCATCTTGCTTGATGTCGCTATATTTATTCATGCATAATTACTTATGTATACTAATTTGTTTTATTGTTTAGTAACTTTTTCAATTGGAAACTAAATTACTGCTAATCTTACAAATGTTAAAACTGCAGGTTAGCTCCGTTTCTTCATGTGATTAAAGTATAGTGTTTTATAGATATTATTTTATTAGCACTTGTGTACAAAGTTAAAATAGTAAATAAGAAGCATACAACGTTAAAATCGATTTACAATTAAAAACATGTTTAATTCACGCCAATCTGTGGCCTCTAAAATGTGGACTCTACATGTTTCAACGTTTACTACGTCATCATCAGGAGTGAACGTGCAAGACATAATTGTCTTATTTATTCATTCTTAGATAGGTCATGTGACCTGTGTGTAAGTTTACATTTCTGCATAAATCTAAAAGAAGGTCCTCTTTACATTCTTACACAGATATTTACCGGACCTTCGTCTCTATTTAATAACTGAGGATATATTTTTTAAAACTATTATTTCTAAAGATTCACGGGTATTATTTGCTCTATAACCTTAGGTTGAGCCAATATTGTTGTTGTTTTTTCCCATAATATCTTATGTTATGTTTTAGTACATGTTCTGCTATGGCTGAATTTTCAGTTCTTTCATTATTTACACATCCCTTATAATCTGCTGAACGATATTTTAAATTACGTTTTGTCTGTCCAGTATAAACGCTTCCACATTCACATTCAATTTTATAATATCCAGCTTTTTCTATTAACTGTATATTATCTCTAGTACAACCTAAAATTTGTTTTATTTTATTCATCGCCAGTATCCACTCATTCTTATGATAATATACCCTCACCATCACACACACACACATAAATATATATATAGATATATATAAATGTTTAGAAAAGTATAACTATAAAGAAACATATGTTTATATGTTAATGTTAAATTTTATTGTAGTATTGTATTAATTATCCGTTGGTGCAAGTTTAAATTCTGACTTTAGGAAATGTAACTCATCGCTTTCTATATATTTCAAGAAGGACGACTTTCCTCTTTGATATATGTATATTTGTAGTAACGCATTGGAAAAAATCAGCATGATTACGTTTACTGAATAATTGAATCGAATATTGTAATAGATGGAATATTAAAGCTGTAGTGAACAATTCATTTATTGTTAGTAGTAAAATTGGCATAAAAATTTCCATTTTACTTTTCTTTGTGATACACTCAATAACTCGCATGCCCACGTTTATTCCATTATCGGGAACTTGAGCCTCAAACACGCGAATAATCCAAAGCTATTCACATATTCATAGCTCTTTTCGAAATTTGATACCAGCTTTCAGTGAATAAACAAGTTGGTTACCTGAAAAGTACGTATACAAAGAAAGAAGTGTTTTCTTTCCTAACGGCTGTCTCATTTGAATAAAAGGTCATCTAAAATAAACAGACCAGACGTTTAGAATTGATCTCTTTCTCTCTCTCTCTCTCCAGATTTACATTGGTTCTAATAGGTTTGTTGCCATTGGAAAAATTACTCAAGTAAAACAAGTATATTAAATAAATGTACATATCCTTCCGTCTATTTATTCGTTGAATTACAACAACAGTGGAGCTTCCGAAAGGAAAAGATCAAGAGAATCTGGCCATTCTTTAAAGAAAGCATGTTCGGTAAGACATCTCTCTTCAAGGATCGACAAGCGAGTACGTGTAACCAAGAATATTAAGGGTTATTTGTTATTCAGCGTGTGCTCATAATAGGAGTTTCGTCTGAAAGGATTTTAAAGGGTTTTGGAAAATTCAAGAGGCCCTGTAATGATATAAACCTGGAGTTTAGAAATATAATGCAAAGTTATACATGATATGCGCTCTGATATCTACGGGTATGTAAAGAGAAAAATCCTGAAACTTTCTTTTTTTTCCCCTGTCGCAAAGTGCATATCAAGTGTTCGAGATTTTTAAACATTCACCATGAGAGAACATATTAGACATCTAGACCAGAGTTCCCGTTTAACCAGTTGTGCGGAGTAAGGAAGTTGTAGTTAGCCAGAAGGAGTTCTGTTGAGTCAATACTAGCGACCCTGATACATACAATTGATGTAAAATGGCATCAATTTATATACCAATAAAAAACAAGAATCTAATTTTGAGTCAAACAATTTTCATAATATTGATTGTGATTAGTTAGAAAATTAATGTAAAATGTATTTAGACATTTTTGTTTCTAACTTTAATATTTCTTTTAATAACACGATTTATTATTTTAACAGGTTGTGTTAAGAGGCCATTGTGAATGAATTCCATCTTTTTTCCGAGCTAATAAAAAAAATCTTGTAGCATCAGTTCTGGATCATATTGATGTCCAGTACGTAGGTGTCATCTTACTGGAAACCCCAGCAACCATCACCAGAAAAACGTATCTGGAACAACAGTGGCACAGCTCAAGACAAGAAGTGTGTTGAGAATATATTCACACGTAGCAAGCTTGATAATTCCTATCACGGTTTGTCAGAAGAGAGGAGCCGTTTATAAAGCTTTGCCTAGAAGTCTAAAGAAAACATATATCAAATATAGTCGTTTCAAGCAGTAACTAGCGAGAAATTTAGGAAGTGTATGCTTTATCAGTCTTCCTTTGTTAGCGTACTAAATAAACTAGTCTTGATTCTAAAGTAAGAGTACACAATTCATCAACTGTAACGAACAATGCAAGACATTCTACAGTGTTTGTATGCAAAACGACTTTGTTGACATAAGATGAAGCTTACACTGGCTAAGCATTAAACTAATTCAAAAGTGGATAACAAATGGAGTAACTTTATGTGAAACATAATGTTTCCTACAGTCCGGTTATTATAACGGCTACTGGATTATTCTATATTGTGTTCATTCTAGAAACAAGAGGGAATCCTCAATAGCCGCGGCACTTGAAATTCTTTTATGCAGGATTAGATTAAAGTAATCTCTGAGACCTTTTGTTTTTTTCCTTTTTATTAGCTATATTTTTGTGCGCCAGCAATACCAAGCGTGAGGTGCGCGTATACCCGATGCGCTTTTATTACTCACCAGGATCTCTACCAGTCTACCCTCAAACTGAAATTATTTTAGGTACGTTTAGAGTACATTAATCTATGACCCCCTAGGTCCAAAACTATAATTAGATCTCAAATCGGTCAAAATATGACGGGGCCATGAGCTAAAGGTTTGTACTTGAAAAACCAGACAAAAAACTCAGAGCCATTCTTTGAGCCGCGGCTGAAAAACAAACAAAACAAATCCAAGTTAAGAATTATCTCATACCCGGAGCTTAGTTAAGAGTTGTCAAACGAATTTCTTCTTTCAAAGGAAATACCGTGTGACAAAATCATTAAATTAAGTTGCAAGTAACTGGAGTCTAAGTGAATTCGGATTTCCTAGTCGTCAGATAATTTTGTTCACTCATGCGATATAAACTCTTTTGAATAGCAAATTTCGTATTAATTCATAACAGTTGAAGACACACAGACAGTTACAGAAAATTCAAGACCTAAAGTGAGATGGAGTTTTTATATAAAAATTAATGCAAGTTATTTAGCTTATTTGAACTAACTGTTCAACTAATCAATTATTGTTTATTTAATAATTTATGAAAAGTTCATTCAAATAAAATAAAACTGATAGTGTGGAGTTTAAACATAGAAGTACACATAACCTAAGCGTAACAGTATATATCATAAGTGGTTTAGTACAGAGGGAGGCCCGGCATGGCCAGGTGGTTAAGGCGCTCGACTCGCAATCTGAGGGTCGCGGGTTCGAATCCCCGTCACACCAAACATGCTCGCCCTTTCAGCCGTGGGGGCGTTATAATGTGACGTATATAATGTATATTATATTATAATGTATATTAATGTATATAACGTATATAATGTGAGTAGCCCAAGAGTTGGCGGTGGGTGGTGATGACTAGCTCTAGACTCTAGAGACTCTAGTGCAGATAGCCCTCGTGTAGCTTTGCGCGAAATTCAAAACAAACAAGTACAGAGGGTTAATAGCAGTTTGTAAGAACGATTTGTATGTGCAACTATACATGAGACGTGGTGCAACTATATATATATTTGTTTGACACAGCCTTTCAGGGATGAATATTTATTACTACATTGCTTAACGATACAGAGCCAAATGACATTATATTTCTAAGAAGAATACTTTCAATATTCCGTATAGGAATTTAAAACTAACAACAACAAAAACCTAGCACAGTAGAATATCTAGGATAGCAACAAGCTCTGAAACTAACCCCACGCCAATACGGAATTAACAACAATAAAAAACTAGCACAGTAGAGCATTTAGGATAGCAGTAAGCTCTGAAACTAGCCCCACACCAATGAAGCTATATAATTAACAAAGTGAAGAACTTGGATACACAAGTGAGCGTTCCTACTCAAAATGTCATTACAATGAACTTGGGTATACACCAAGGTACTGTTAACAATATAATAAACAAGGATTTGAAATGGACTAAAGATCATAACCCAAACCTTCACGGCTGTTTTCACGAGAAAGATGATAGAAGAGAATGAAGTCACAAAACAATCCACTTAACCACATGCTTGTCAAGCTTCCCTAAGTAATTCCAATAGACTTTTGTGATTTTAATTTCCTTAAACGGGGTATTGGAAGTCGAAGTTCACGCACAGTGAAGAGCGTGACAAGAGTGTTGAAAAAGATGTGTAGTTTAAGATTCACCTTGCTGTTCTTTGTCGAACTTATTCCAATAGAAAATTGCAGTATTGGGAAATGGTGTGTAATTATGGCTATCAGACTGAAAACGATCGACGGTGGAAGAAGTAGTCCTAGGTTATAAAGAACAATTAACACTTAATAAATATACTTTAGAGTTTAAACTAAATCATTATTTATTTCTACAATGATAAAACAATAGAAACCACAGATTGGGAAAAGAATTTGTTAAGAGGAACATATTCATTATTTGGTCATATAGAGTGTAGCGTAGTAACTGTAAACGTCTATTCCAAGACATTAAGTAAATTCACTTGACAAAATATCCGTCAATAAAGCACTCTCTTTCATTTGTAGCTATAGTTTACGAAATATTCTTCTTTATTAAAGATTACAGAAATACATTTGGTTAGATAAAGCATATTTGCATCTTAAAAAAATATATTTGACGTTTCGGGTAGATAAAATCTGTCGCGCAAATGAAAGCGCATGCGCAGTATTAATTTACTATATATATATATGTATATATATTATGTGTTCCCTGTTTGGAAGTTTGATTTTTTCATCAATCTACAGTACTAAAGATTCGTTCAAACTGCATGATTCAAAAATGATTTGGAGCAATACTTAGTCGTTTAAAATTTGATTTTATAAATAAAAGATGTATTCCCTATATTTTGTCAATAGAAATTTAGAAACAGCGTGAAATTATAAAGATTCTGACAAACACAGATTTGAAGCCTTTTTAAATGAATTAGAAACGAGTGGTGTGAATAAGACATTCTAATAAACTAGAACAGCACATCTTAAACTGATCAACAGTAGTGCATCTTTTACATAAAATACCAAATTAAAACACCAAGATAGAAAGTACCGATCATTTCTTGAGTTTAATAAGCAGACATGACGTTTTATCACAGTCATTTGTATGCTATATTAAAAAGGCATACTTATTTTGAAGATTGTATCAGACGGTGCTAGTTTGTTTAAGATTTGTAATTGGGTTTGTTTAGGTTGCCACCACTCATTAAACATGATAACACTATTCTGACCTATCTGCGCATCTACAGTCTTTCAGAAAATGTCAGTGCTAATAATCTTCCCTGCTACATTGATAGTAGATCACTAGAATAATGTAAAAAGCTGAATCTGAAGCATCGTATTAAGTTGTACAGTTCGGGCCCTAATGTTACTGTATCTCAATACATTAATTCAGTGTTCTGTTTGAGCCCCAACCGTTTCAGTACAAAAAGTGCATGCAATGAACAGCTCTTCTGTACACTTATATAATATGCCTCTCTTCGTATTTTACCATTTTATTCATTCAGCACAACTGAAAAGATATGAAGGGGATTGTTTATATTCTAGTAGGGTAGCGCACAAAGGGGATACATAATTATACCCACTCTGTTTATTGATAATCATCTTTACCGCACGTTCGCTCTTCACATTCAAAAGTAAGTATCTATTTGCATACACTATTTACTCATTGATGCTCAAGGTGTTGCTAGTCAGGGATGATGTTACTGAATCTTTACGATTGATCAGAGTCTAGTAATGATACTCTAATGTTTGAAAGAGAGAGAAAGTATATCTGGAAATAACAATTTTAGAATGTACAAATAATATCTCTTTTTATTGAGATACACTTTACCTCGGAATCGTTTTAAAAAGTAAATTACGTAAAACATCGATGACTTTACAAGCATCGTAATCTAAAGGAAACATTTTTTTTTTATTTTCGACTGAGATAACGGTTATTTTTGGAGGAAGGCGTTATGCTATGTTAAAACCTGTTTAGAAGTACTTCCGATACGTATATTATCGTTTATAAAACAGTGACACATGTTATGAAATAAATACATATCGATAAGAACAAAAAATAGCAAATACAACAAGGAGAAATTTCCTAGCATTACAAACATTACTATTTAAAATATGTTTTTAGAATTAATTCATGCAAAGCTATCAATACGTATTTAAAACATACAAAAGAAAATAATAAGATACTGAATTACTGGATACTACAATTTTATTTTTAAGTAACGCTAACATTCATAACTTCAGTAATAAATGGGAAGCAATGTTCTGGTCATTTAACTCAAGTCTGAGTCTAGTGATTGATAGACTCTCTTTTATTCTCAAATCCTATTCATTGTTGGCCCTAACATGGATTTTACATTGTTCTCTATTCCTAGATTCGTTACAGTCATACAGCGTATGCCTCTTGATCCTTGAGTATGAAGTAGACCTCAGCATGTTCTTGTATACACTGTTGTTGCGGAATCCATGTAACTTAAATAACATTTAGGACATTCATACTCACATATCACATTAGTAGTTTTATACACAGATATTTGAACTTTATATTTTATCGAGCATATCCTCAAGTGAAATTGATATGTGTATTCAAGCCTGTAGAAAGTTTACAAGATGTCTTTACATAGCTTTTTAACTAGTTTATGATCAGAATTGCTTGTTTCCCAACATATGATAAGACGTAAGTAATATTTTGTTTTGATATATCTCAAATGGATGGTATAGAAAGGACCTTCTTATTAATGTGATTAAGGACTATTTGATTTATGATTCTTGTTGCAAGGGTATTCTTAATAAAAATTCCTTAATATTTTCCATCACTTTATGAAAAAATTCATATTAACTGGTTAACTCATATGCTCAATGAAAACAACATACCACTAAAAGATACTATAAATTTATGTATAGAATTACTTTATCACAATGATAATAATCAAACGAGATTTCACATACACGCATAAAAAAATTGTTTCGGGAACCCATGGGTTATGCCACCAAAGAATCCCATTTCCAATTAAACAATGATGTGTGTGGCCAACTAGATGGGGTTGCTATGGGGTCTATATTAGCTCCATCACTTTCCATTTTGTTCCTATGTCACCATGAAAAGGCTTAACTAGAAGAATGCCCAGTACAGATTAAGCCAGCAAATTGTAAAAGGTAACTGATACTTTTTTAATTTTGATGAAGCTGAAATATCTCAGTAGTAAACATCGTAATATTAAATTCACTGTTGAACATCAAGATAATCACAAACTTCCATTTTTAGCCCTATGTCTACATAATAATGATGGAAAACTTGAACGTGAAATTCTCCATATGAAGACGTTCACAGGATTGTATCTCAGCTTTGAAATATGAGCAATATTTAATTAAAATATTAGATATAAGGATTTTATGTCAAAACTAGTACAGCAAACCTCTTTCTTGAAACTCAAATTTTTCTATTTCTTATTAACACTCAAAACTCTTTTTATAGCATATTTTATAGCTACTCATCTATTACATGTGTATATTTATGTATTGTTTGTATAACTATGAATATTTGTTTACACTGTGAAAGTACTCTCTGACCGATAATCCCCCTGCACTTTCAGATTCAGGCTCATGTCATTCACAAGGAACAAGCAAGTAATCTTCGTTGCCCTGAGCAACCGTCATTTGCTCCTGATGCATCATGTCTAAAGGGAAATGTAATTGGATAAAGAGGCAGTCAAATGCAAATGGCCTGTGAGCATCAATAGCCAACAATCAACTAATCCAACTTTCAATATAAAACTGCCGATGTTAAGACTACTAAAGAGAGAAGTTGATGAAGTAGTTGCTTAACTCATTACTTATTTTAGTGAGCGTGTTACTCACTCTGTAACCTGAATTACGAGTGTAACTAAGTGAGCCTTATATTCGCTTTACGAGGAATGTTAAGACTACTAAAGGCAGAAACTGACGAAGTACCTGCTGAACTCGTTATTCATCTTAATAAGTGTAGTACTCGCTCTGTAATCCAGATTAAGAGTGTAGCTAAGTGAGTCTTATATTCGCTTTACGAGTTCTCGACCTCAAGAATCAAAGAGTGAACATAATATTTTGTCTGTCTTAGTTCTAAACTGTGAGAGATACATAATATCCATATACTCTTTCTATGTTCTAAAGTGTATTATAGCTTTTCTCACACTTGTTAGAAGTGTTACGCGGTGAACATTAGAGTTTTTATTAGTTATAGACTGTGAGTGCTGCTTGGTGAACATTAGTTAGAACTATGAATGATACAACAGTTCATCATGCAAAGCTTTTCAGCAGCTATTATGTTCACGTATAACTCTCATAGTCTAGATCCAAGAGTGAATCAAATGATTAACCTGTAAACTCAGACTAAAACTAATGTAAAATCTAATTATTAACCTGTAACACTCACATTATAAAACTAACAGAGAATCTAATTTTCATAACATAACATTCACACTGTAGAAGTAAGAGATAATCTAATGATTACATTACAACACTAATAGTCTAGAACAAAAAATGAATTTTATGCTCACTGCATAACACTTGCAGCCTACAACTAAGAAAATATCTAATGTTCACCGTGTAACAGTCACAACCTATGGTTAAAGAAAAAATCTAATATTCACTATATAACATTCAAAGTCTGTAACTAAGGAAAAATATAATGTTCATCGCGTAACACTTATAGTCTACAACTAAGAAAATATCTAATGTTCACCGCGTAACAGTCACAACCTATGGCTAAAGAAAAAATCACGTAATTAAAAAACACGCATTAAATTGCGTGCTTTGAATGATTGAATATTTTCGTGTTAATTAACAACTGAGAAAAATAAAGTAGATTACAGCTGTGTACATTGAGCAACTGAGACTGATAAATTCAAATATAAGAATATTATTTTTTATTCGGATATTTATACGAGTATTGTACTTATTACAACACCTAAATAACCTTCAGAAAAGATTCCTCCAAGAAAATTCCAACACAAAACATTACCGTTTCTTATTTGCAAGGAAAAAGCGCTTTCTATAAGCAACAACATAAAAAATACAGTGGACGATTGTTTGTTTGTTGTTAAACACAAAGATGCACAATGGGCTATCTGTGTTCTGCCCACCACGAGTATCGGAACCTGGTTTCTAGTGTTGTAGATCTGAAGGTTCATAACGCTCAAATTTGGGTTTCGGTAATCGTCGTGGGCACAGCACAGATAAACCATTGTGTAACTTCGTGTTTAACAGCAAACAAACGAACAGAAACCTTACAATTACTAACTGAAAAATAATCGCTAAGGTTATTTTAACAGTTATTTTAAAGATTGTTACGTATTGGAATTTCAAATGGCCTGAAATTGAGTTAATTGATAATTTAAATTTAGTAGTTAAATTATAAATTGGATTTGGTAGTTAAGTAAAAGCCGATATATAGTCAGTTTATGATATTTGCCAACAAGATTGATGCCCACAGTTTTCTGTTTTAACATAAACATGTTTTAATATACACACAACAATACAATTTACAATAGCAGTTGTTACAAACAATGATTTATAAACAAAAGTTTCACAAACCTACAAGCAATATAAAGTCGTCTTTCTAGTCTGGAACTTCCTTAATATCTTATCGAGGGTTCACAATGAGCGAGTTAATGACGAGTTGATGTAGGTACGATTCGCTTCACAGGAAGCTAGCTAGCCATGTAGTCTTCACTGTTCATACGCCTATTAAAGATTTAATTTTCACCGATGACGTTATGTAATGTTTTCGTAAAAAAACTAATGTCAGATGAGAATCCTCTGAAGTCAAATGAGTTGTAATGTTCGAACTTTGTAAAGGTTCCTGGTCAAATATCTGAAGTTTTCCGATTGATAAGCGTTATAATAATTACAGTTATAATTTCCAAAGTTTATAACACACTGACTAAAGCGAAGTAATAATAGATACTCTCTTTTTTCGGCACGTCGCGTTGGTTATATT
>NW_013665995.1:330067-351183 GCF_000517525.1 Limulus polyphemus | reverse complement strand
AATCGTCTACAACTTTGGAGAATAGGCGGGAGTTTCGCAATACATATCTAACACTATAAGCTACGCATATTTTAAAATATAAACTTAATGTAAAAAAAACGTTGATATTAAAATAGATACATAATAACAAATTCGTTACAAGATGCATATATAAATAATGTTGGCCATATGCGTCAGAATGTTACCTTAGCCGTAGGAAGACTAAAGAGATATTATCCATGAATACGTTAATGTAAATCAAATAGCTCTTTCTACAAAATAGGTAAAGAAGGGAACAGACAAGGAACCATTAAAGTGCTTAAACATTACTACTTTCATGATACATGTATTCTGGATTTATCGTAGTTTGCATCATGTAGGTCAGGGGAAACTCGTAATGTTGTAACTTATTCTATTCAACACTGTTGTTGTAGCAACGTGTACTTTGAATCAAATTTTATTAGCCTTATCTTTTACCTCTGTCATTTTTCATCATTAATCTAAATATTTTATCCGTTTTTTTGTTTGTTTTTTTATGGAGCAAAGCCATCATGAAGTGTCTACTATTTTTTCCACGAATCTTAATCAGGAAATTAAGTGTTGTTGAGGGAACGTAACATAAACGTGTTTTCGAAACTTATGTGTCAAAGATTTAGAAAAAGAATTATAAGGTAAAGGTTGGTAAACTATTTATTAAAATGTGGTATGTTATTTTCCAAAGTTTGATAAGCTTTCTGGTGCAGTTTGGTAAACTATCGATAGTTTACCAAACTTCACCAAGAAGTTTATCAAACTTTAGCTGATAACATATAAGACTTTGCCAAATTAAGATTTTTGTACGCTATCTGCTAAAGCTTGGTAAGCTCTCTTCTACTTTCGTAAGTTATTTTGTAGAGTGGGATAAGCTATTTAGAAAGGTTTAGTACGTTAATAATTTTGATAATAAGTTGTGGAAACACAAAATAACCATTGTAAAAAATAGGAAAATCTAAAGAACTTGGATATATAAAGAAATAAATGTTATTGTACTCATTAGGTAGTGAAAATATATTATTATTAAAAACGTTCCTTTTCATTTTATTGACCTAAAGACAATAGTAAAAAAGGGTTCAGTACGAAAATATAAACTATTTAATATTGATCGTGCAGAATCCCAATAACCTATAAGCATAACGATACAAGCTCCCCTCATACGGCTGTTTTAATTCACACGATAATGAACAAACTATCAACATTACACAGAACAGTGATTATTTGGTAGCGTTTAGGAAGGAAGTTTGCTACATAGATCTAACATGATTAGGGCAGAGATTTAAAGTATGATCGTGTGCCCTCCACAACACCAGCTTACTTCTAAAGCACGACAACCCTCATACTGCTTCTGTCAGTCCTGCAACTTCCCCACTCAATGAGCACGTACAAAAGGAATATTGGAGAAGCTCGAGGCTCGGCTAACGACTTAAAACGATAATTGAATCAAAATGTGACTGCGGATGATTCATAAGTCCTAGGAAGGAACAACCAGAAACCTCGGCATCTGTTCGTCTAAATTCTGCATCGTCAGCGCCAACAGACCGGCGCCCGGAGAGGCAACGGTCCCTATAGTTGCGTTTATTATAAAATGATGATGATAAGAAATATGTGCCTCAGGTTAAATCAGTTCTAAACATTCCATTCTTTGATCGATGTGTCAAAAACATGGGCTGTCTCCAGGTCATGGCTTTAGAGTTTGTTCAGTAGATTCATATGGATAGCACTTATATATATATAAACTTACTGAATGCTAAACAATCGGTTACTGGAAGTTTCTTCAGTTTTGTAATCGTCAAAAGAGGAAATTTTGAATAAAAAAAGCAGAATACAGGAATATGATTAGAAAACAAGTAAATATTAAAGCGTTTGTCTGACCAAAACCAAATCTATACAACATGAGCCAAATTCTTAGAATCTAACAAATATATACATACATATGAGAGACAAGAATGTGATAAAGTTACAGTGCATTGTCGTTTATAATTATATAGATAATGCACAAACACAGTAACACAATGTTTAGGTCAATAAGAACACAGGGACAAATAGAAATGATTACAAGTTGTATTGAAAATTTATGAATATGTGGCTTATATTTTGAGACATTATTGTATACTATTTGTTTTTGTGGAGGATTCAGCAGTCTCAATAAAACTTAAAACTAAATATTATGTGTATATAATATTCGAATAGTGAGCACTTTCTTTAGGGTCATGATGGTGTCTATGCTCTTATTTCGTCCTAATCAAAAACGTTTACAAAATCATATGATCAACGAAAAAAGTTTTGACAAAATACGTCGTATTTAAAAACTGTCTGGACAGAAACAGTTATATGCTTTATATATATATAGGCTGATAAATATATCTAAAAACACCATATTTGTTACAATGCCTGATGCTACATTCATAGATAAAAGTGTACATCCTGGAAGTATTACACTTGAAAAAGTTGCACTTCCTGAAAATATTATATATGGTAAAAAGTAAAATTCCTGAAAAATTCGCTAACTGGAATGTTACATTTGATAAAAGCAAAACTTCAGAATATTGTGTTATATATTCGTGTGGTATTTGAAAATTTTAAATTTAGTAAAAATGCAAAAACTATAAATATTACATTTAGCAAAAAGTTCTTAACTTGGAGATGTTGAATTGGGTAAAAAACCAAAAAATGTTATATTTCATAAAGTACGCTACTTAGAGTATGGCAATATTTGACATATTCTTAATATGTCATCAAAAAAGATCTTGCCATTTCTTAAAGATCTAACAAGATGATATTTCTGGCAATAAATGTTATCTTTGTTCCTGCTGATGCGTGGTTGCTATGGCAACTCATTTGTGAGTTTTCTTAGATTATTTGTCAGTTCAAACACTTCTATGAACGAGCTGCCCAACACAAACTCTAAAAAACTGGCTTCTGATGGCCAACCGTCATGATTGCTGTCCTCAGAAAACATTATATTTAAAAAAGCTTGCAAGAAGCATGCTTTCTGTAAAATGTGATAAATCATACCTACATTAGTTTAAAGATGTTCCCATTGATGAGGATGAAAACGGTCTAATACATCTCGAACTTTTAATTCCATTCCATAGCTATTACTTCCATAAGTGTATATTACGAGTTTTTGATGCAAATCATGTGAAATTTAAGACTGAGATGAAGCTTGTCACATTATCTGTTTAGAACCAAGAAAAACTGAATGAACGTTTTACCCTAGAAACACTAATAATTAGAAATCTGCTCACAAAAAAATCAAATATGGTGGATCGAGTTCACTGCGATGATTTTATTATATGGACGGTTCAAGCTTTGGCATTTTATAGGTTGCTCATAGATCTCGTCAATTGAAACTACAATAACTGATGTTTATTAATAAATCTATATATATCAATTTCACCGTCAGCGTGCTTCAATTTTCTGTTTAATGCGTCTTAGAAATTCTGCTTAAAATTAACATGGATGTCTATTATAATTTTTTACACTCACATACTGTTTAAACTGTTGACTCTCATACTGGTCAAAAAGGCATTAAATATCTATATATGTCAGCTAAGCCTATCGGTATATGATAATTTTATCAAAAGTTTCTTCTACCTATAACATTATATAATTCCTCGTTTGGATAAGCAATTACGTAAATTTACAGAGGGCGTTTCTTGACTCATGCTATAATAATTACAAGCTTCCTGTTTATTTTATATTAACCCTAATCGAAAGTTTAAACGCCGGTTGGTGCGAAAGGCAGATAAACGTTATATAAATTCAATTTCTGTATTAATACTTGCTCGTAACTCTTTTTTTCTCAACAAGCCTGATTTTAGTAGAATAATGACAGTTTGAATTATCACAGAAACAAGATGGTGCATTATTTGCATAGAACTTAATCCAAAATTTAATCAAAAACAGAATATATAATCAAACTTTTATTTTTATTTACCTCAGAGAATGAGAGTCGTCACTCAAATGATAAAAGCCTTCGTACAAACGTTGAAAACAAAAACTTTCAAAAATTCATAAAGATTTTTCATACTTTGATATTAGACTTAGGTAGACTAGTATGGAAACATGTAGTCAGGCACGGCACTAGGAGTTGGGAAATTGATTGGACTTCCATGTGCTCTTGCTAAGAATTTGATTGAATTTCCAAACTTTTCGTGTGGCGTTCGACACTAAGAGGATCAATATAGAAGGAAGGCTCTAGTGGCGAATAGTAAGCAACAGCGTAGTGTTAAGTGTAATAATAATTGACAAATAAAGTGTTAGACGAGGCAAAAGGTGGTTGTATAATCAAAGAACTGGATGATATGGTATATCAAGCGCAATACTCGTTTCATTATGTATCAGCATGTCCAAGAATACCATATAGTTTTCTCGTGTATTGTTTAGCTTGCAGGATAAAATATCATATATATATATGTTTCAGCTATGAAATATTAATACTTGTAAATACATTTGTAATCCTTATGTGCTAAGCTCTGATTTTCTGGACTGAAACAACTTTTCTAAACAAAAATGATTGAAAGGCTTAACCCGAACTTTTTTACAAGGTATGGTCTCCTGTGGCACAGCGGTATATCTGCAGACTTACAACTCCAGAAACCGAGTTTCGATACCCGTGGAGGGTAGAGCACAGATAACCCATTGTGTAACGTTGTGCTTAACTTCAAACAAATTCACAAGGTATAACGCTTCGCAAAGTTTTTTTGATATTATTAAGTTCTTTGTCGTTGTTTTTCAAAATAGAAAAGTGTAGGTATACGAAACAAAAATATAAATTCCATAAAATAAAACAAATATTTATCTAAAATTTTATGTACCAAGTCATTTACAGGACTTTACTGATTTTAATGTTATTGTCTGCCGGTGGGCCAGTTTCCGAGCTTGCAATGCTAAAATCCGGTGTTAGATTCTCCTCGACGAATAGAACGCATAAATACCATTGTATAGCTTTACGCTAAAAAAAACTATATTTAGTGTTAACGTTTATTTTCATGAATTTATTCTTTCTCTTTTGTTCTTAAGTTTGATAAAATATCAACGCTGTAAATGTTGGAAGAACAAATAACACTAACTTGGTTATTTTTGTACTTAATATTCTCTGGAAAATAAACCAGGAGATTTATGGTAGAGGTTATTATTTATTTTTAAGCGCAATGCTACCCAAAGAGATATCTGTGTTGTGCACACTGTGGTTCTCAAACACTGATTTTAAGTTAATTGCTGAATCACCGATATATTACAGTTATTGTTGCTATTGAGTAGTTAAAACTCTGCTTTAATACAGTCATCCGATCATACTATACATTATGTGATATAAAGACTGATTGGTATTGTGTTAAACAACGATGGAAATAATTTGTATCTTGTTCCTATAGTAAATCTAAAATTATAATAAACTTTGGTTTAAACTCCACATTTAAATTTTGCTTGCTTGGCCTGGTAGTTAGGGCTCGCAATATCAGGTCGTGACTTCGAATCTTATCATTGAACATGCTCGTCCTTTCAACATAATTGCGTTATGATTTAACTATCTATCGCACTTTTCGTTGGTAAAAAGTAGCCCAAGAGTTGGCGGTAGTGGTGTTAAATAATTGCCTTTCCCCAAGAAACTTTGCACGAAATTCAATAAACAAGCCAAAATATAATGCAAATGGTGCTTTTGGACAGGCATCAGAATGAAGATTAAAAACGTGGTAAAAGAGAAGGAAAACCAGCAGGTAGTTTTTGTCCACAGAAAATCCTTAAGATGCACAAGGGACTGTCTGCGAATGCCAGTCACTAATTTTGAACTGAAGCCAAACGAAAATCAATCAGTCAATAGCACCCACAGTCAGTTCTTACCACTCATACCTAACCGAATAGTGATATTTGACTGTCGACTTTAAAGTACACCCATGGTCCTGAAGTACGGAGCGAGTTTTTGCATCAATGGGACGCAAACCATGAATCCTAAGATTCACATTCCGTGTACGCTAACCACTGTGCCACACCAAGCCCGTCTCTTTTTTTCACTTTTTTAATTTTTCAAAAACTTAAACTATTTTCACAAGGTTACAAGGTACTAATTACTAACATCATTTAGCAGACAAAGGAAGATTATAACATAAATACATGTTAGACTAACATAGAAAGTTATCTTATTAGCATGAACATATTTTATCAATGATACGTTCTAAGACGTGGTTAACATCATTCTATAATGTATAAACACGTTGCAGAAGAATGAATTTAATAAACATTAACACGGAATGAGTTAAGAAACATTATTATTGAAAAATTATATGGATAAGTGTAGGTGCGAAAAACGTTGTTAAATGAAGTTTCATATTGAGCCTTTCTCCATAACAGCAAAATAATTGAAATATATAACGCTTTTTTTTTCAAGACCGGACATGTTAAAAAACAAACATGTAATTTGAAATGAAAAAAGTGTGATGAAAACCAGTTTTATCATACAACGGCCGTATAAAAAAACTCGATCATTGTAGAGTTCCAAACAGCGAGGTTACAAAATCTATAAGGATCATTCAGACTATATAGTAAGTGAATAGAAGAACAAGACACGTGTAAAAATAGTCCATTTTATTATACAAGACACATGTAAAAGTAGTTCATTTTATTATACAAAGAAAAAAATTATAACGTCTGAAACAAAGTGCAGGTATTAATTTCTGTTATTTGAGTATCTGAAGAAGAAAGTGGAATCGGATTTCTTCTCTAAATATAAAGATTAAAATGTCACGACAAATGTCTTGAAATGGACAAAGTTGTTTGAAAATACGTGTGTTGTCAAAGGCACAATTTAAACGCTGAGACAACTGATGACCAGTAGTCAGTCATTTAGGTCGAACAGAAGTTTTCCATCTCCACTTCGAGTCGAGTTCTTGCAGTATAAGGTTCAGAAGTGCTTATCATGACACGACAATCTAATTGGAATGGCTGGTGTGGTCGATACGTCTTGTTAAAGGTAGTGCCGATCGTATGGGTTCTCAGCTCTCGCCACTTACAACCTGTATATCTTTAATTCCAACCTTCAGTATGTTTTTTTCATTATTTTTACAGAAGAATACAGTACTCACGGTTATAACAATTTTCATAGATATTTGGAAACATTTGATCATCATTACAATTAGCTTTAGCTATAGCATAGTTAGATAAGTCCATCTATCTATACAATTTTCTTATATTAAATACACCAGACGTTATTGTTCATTAATTCATTGGTTTTGTCGGGATACATAGAAATGTCATTCATATGGATCATTTTTCCTAATCTTAAGGACTCCAGATACCTATGTTTACCACTTTATTGGTTTCTTTAGGGTACAAAAAAAAGGTAGATAGATGTTACTGTTAATCATGTAAGGAAATATATGTATGCATATGGTGTTGGTTTGTGTGCGCTTAATACAATGTAACTTTGGATTCTGAGGTGCAAACGCTTAAAGAGCTCTCATCAAGGTCCAAGAGGTGTATGGCAGCTATTGTGATATTGAGATTAAAATTACATCCAGTTGTGTTTGTTTTGTTATGAATTTCGCGCAAAGCTACACGAGGGCTATCTGCACTAGCCATCCCTAATTTAGCAGTGTAAGACTAGAGGAAAGTCAGCTAGTCATCATCACCCACCGCCAACTTTTGGGCTACTCTTTTACCAATGAATAGTGGGATTGACCGTCACGTTATAACGCCCACACGGCTGAAAGGGCGAGCATGTTTGGTGGGTCGGGCATTCGAACCCGCGACCCGCAGATTGCGAGTCGAGCGCCCTAACCACCTGGCCATGCCGGGCCCAGTATAAATACATATATTGGATTTTTCTGTCAAAACATTTGAATTACCTGATGCGTTTGATTTTTGGAAATTCCGCTGTTATAGGACACCTTGTAAAATTCCAGCTGTCATACCTGTATAGTAATCATTGGCTGCTGGACTTTCAAGTTAAACTATTGAATCTTTAAAACCACAACGTGGTCTTAATGTACGCAGAGTCTTAGTACATAGTCTATGACGCCACGTTAAAAAATGACCTATATCATGACCGTACATTTTGACAATAGTCCTGTAGTGTACTTTCTATTGCAGAGGCTGCGTCGTAAACGTATCATGTCGGAAGCATATCCCCTCCACCCTTCATGCTTTCTATAATCCATCTAACGTGTAGAAAACGACGGTTTCTTAGCTCCCATCTTAACTTTCTGATCGCACAGG
The DNA here is from genome assembly GCF_000517525.1 of Limulus polyphemus. Classification (NCBI taxonomy): domain Eukaryota; kingdom Metazoa; phylum Arthropoda; class Merostomata; order Xiphosura; family Limulidae; genus Limulus; species Limulus polyphemus. The sequence goes on along the minus strand of NW_013665995.1, from coordinate 342,954 downwards.
TCCTGCATCCGGCGAGTTGACCGGCGTGTATTTCTATGGAATAATGAACACCTGTTTCATTCTTCAGCTGCTTGAGATATGCGCCGGTTGAACAGATATGTTATAAAAAACAACAGGTACACACGAATCTTTCTTCTCTTTTCCAGAAGGAGAACTTTCTTTATTATATTTCCTACTGTTGCCTTGGGTGCGTAAACTGCTCTTGTCACTGACTTTTGTGTTAGTGGATTTTCACCTTTTACAAGATAACACACTGCGGTGAAATTTGTTGTTCATATCTTTCTGGATAGCCCTTGTGTACTACGTTGCTCTGTATTATTTTAATTTTCAAGGTGATTAAGTGCACGTCTTTGAAATTCTAATTTCACGAGCTGAACAGACCTTTATGTAGTTCTGATACATGCCTTTCCATCGCGACTTTATATTTGTTGTGATTATCTTCAACCTGCTAATTTGCATATTCTAAATCGTTTTCATACAGTGTATTTAAGCCTCTGTATTTGTTTTGTTTTTGTGTAACAGTTTTTTAAATGAAATATTTTAACTTTCATTTATTTCCTCTTCAGAAAATACTTGAATCCTAAGAGAATATTGCTTTTCCCAGATATTTACGACTTTATTTTTTATTTTATTGACAAAAGAGAGAATTCTTAGATCTGGCCTGAGTTATATGTTTTGTTTACGTTTTTCTTCTGAGTTATATTAACAATACTAATGTAAAAACGTTTCATGATTTGAAAAGCATTTTATTACTCTTTTAATTAGACTCGAGCGTGGCCTAATGATTAACGTATTGGACTATAGATACGGGATCGTGACATGGTGCTACCACAGTACTAGCAACTGGGGTGCATTATAAGAGTGACAATCAATACTGCTATTCAGTTAAGAGTAACTGCTTTAGGCAGCGACTACTGACGACTAGTAGCCTTCTTTTATGGTCATTAATTCAAAATTAACTATGCCTGAACAATGTTATTTTTGACCTAGCCGTTTAGCCTATTGTGTACCTAAAATGTCGTTCAGATGACTAAACAAACTATATTTAACATTTTATCAAAGAAGAATGACAGTGCTTGTTTAGAAATGTACGTAATTTACATTTCATATACTTGTGAGACAAAGCTCAACTTCTAAATTTTAATCAATCTGGTAAAAGACATTTGGTGATCTAACACAGTTTTATTAATCTATAGACTATGGACAGGTAAACTACAGTAAAACGTAAAAGAGAAGACTTTCAATTTACGCACTCTTGCGTGATTCATACGATTAACCATAGAAGACCCATACGTGGACAACACAAGTAGCTGTATGTGAAAAGTTCCTTTCTAAACGCGTCTTATCTGCAGGCTTGAATTGCTTAGCATTTTAGAAATTGATTATCACGTAATCGATAAATCCAGACGTTTCAATTTCAAGTTTAATTTAGTAGAGCGTTTTGCAAGTGGGAAGAATAGGTGACTAAACTCAAAACATGTTAAAAGCATAAAATCGATCAGCTTATTTATCTTACTTATAATATTAAAGAGAATTCAATGCATATTAATTTGGCCCCGATTTTGTTTTTGATGTCTCTATTTTCAATTGCTTGAACTCAAAACTGTGCGTATAAAACGATTTATTTTATAAGTGAGAAAATTGGGTCAATTAGATAGAAAGATATTAAAATCAAACTGGATTCCGTCTAACTTAATATTATATTATCGAATATATACCATTTTTCATTAGTTGCAGAATATGGTTCAAAGTTGTTTCAAAATGCAGTTACTTACTGTGTGGAACGTTACTTTATTCCACGCGTGCTATGCTAATAGTAATGCATCTGATATTTAGGTAAAAGGTATCGTTAATATTAGGTCGTCAAGAAATTAATACCGAGCAACTCATATATCAAAACAAAACGTTCATTAAATGGAATAGTCTCCATTCTTATTGATGATGCTTTTCCATCTCACAATCAGGTTGTTAATGTCCTGATTAAAGAAATCATTTGAGTTTGAAGAAAAAACGTGTTGATGTACTCCTTTACACCTACCACATTTGCATACGTTTTCCCATTAAGATGGTGTTTTAGCGAACGAAAAAGATGGTAATCTGTCGGTATCATATCTGGAGAATATGGTGGGTTGGGGAGAAATTCCCAACCCAACTCCATAATCTTGTGACGTGCATTGTCGTGGAGAAGAAGAACACCTTTTCAATTGACGAGTGAAGGGCATTTCTGATGAAGGGCTTGATTTAAACGTTCCAGTTGCTGACTATAGATCTCTGCATTGAGGAGTTCGAAATTAATTACTCCTTTGATGTCTCACCAAATGCAAAGCATCACTTTCTGTGGATGGAGTCCAAGTTTTGGGGTCGGAAGGGGTTTTTGTATAGGAGTGAGCCATTTTTTTTTTTGGCGTTTAGTATTCGCATAGAGAATCCATTTTTTCATCAGAGGTGACAATTCTCTACAAAAATGGTTCACGCGCATTACGAGCCAGAAGAGACGAAGCAACGTTCACACGTTGGAAACGATGATCATCGGAGAGTTCGTGAGGCACCTAAACACTTTCTTTAAGGAGTTTTCTCATATTCCTTAGATGTTTACATATTGTTTTATGATGGACATGCAATTTTAGGGTCATTTCACAAGTGTGTTGCCTTGGGTTAGACTCAACAAAATCTTCAGAGCATCAATATCAATTCCAACAAGTCGGCCCCTGCCATCACAGTTTTTAAGGCTAAAGTGACCTGAATGAAAGTTGCTGAACCATCGTTGACCTTTACGAACGTTCAAAACATTTCCATAAACTTTTTTTGATATTATTTGTAGCTACAGATATGTTGTTTCCCTTCTTGTATTCAAACAGCATTACATGTCGAATGTGTGTCTCGTCGTGTTCCATCACTATAAGGGATTAGAGTATACTAAATTTTACACATTATATAGGCTACATTAACATGACGTTTAGGCGGTTTGTTTAACTATCATACGTGATGTACGTTTTTTGGGGGTGGTTAATGAAAGTGTTTCCCAACGCGACATTAATTTCTTGACGGTCTAATACATCATCATCACATTAGATTAAAAAGCTATCCATTTAACGTTAATACATTATCATATTGGGTAATGCGTTACTTCAGCAGAACTTTAAGTAAAATAGTTTATTACGCAAGATGTAAAATCATTTTAAATAAACCATTAAGTAAAGGATGCATATGAAACATGTATTTGACGATAACTACATAAGAAGATTAAGTAAAATAATTAACTTTGTTTGTTTGGTGCATTTCGCGCATGTCAATCGAGACTATCTGCGCTACCCGTCCTTAATTTTTAGATATATGCTGGAGGGAAGCCAGCTAGTCAACATCATCCTCCGCCAACTCGTGGGCTATTCTAATCGAATAGTTGGATTTGACCACCACTCTTATAACGTACCCACTACTCACCAGTTGGATACTCTCGCTGCTAATGATACTATCGGCCATAATCCCAATAATATCTCATGAGGTTCCACAACCTTGGGTGATGTAGATACTCGTAAGTCTATACACTAAACCAGGGTTTCCCAAAGTATGGGACGCAGTCTTAGATGACACAAATGAGCTCTTGGGGGAGGGGTGAGCGATTAGAGTCAATAATGCAAAATTAAGCGTTTTAATATATTTTTTTATTAATGAAAATAGTAAGTAATTACTGCAACACATATAGCATTTTAATGTATTCCCGTTTATTACATCTTCTCACTGAAATTATTATTAACTCACTCTTTCCCAAATTTAAGATAAGAAGGGGCACGCAAGAAACCATATATATTAAAGGGGAGCGTGGATAACAAAAGTTTGGGAAGCAATGCACTAAACAACAATGAAAAATAATCTTTACAGAGGCAGTTATCATTTCCTACAAAAATACCCAACAATTATTTTGAGCCTTACAGTTAATGAGGTTTAGTGAAACTAACTATAAAAATGAAATATGTTATTAAGTATAAATAGGAAAATTATACCAGCCGTTCGCTGTTTAGATTCACACAGTTTTACCACTGCAGGAAAAATAAATGCGTTTTGAGTTTGCTTCAGAATTTTTATGTAAAGCCACACAAGGATTATTTGCGCATAATCGCTCATAATTTTTTAATGAAAACTAGAGAGAAGGCAGGTAGTCAACAGTACTTACCGTCAACTCTTCGGAAACGTTTTTCTGACCAAATAGTGGAATTTCCCCGTCACTCTTACAGTGCATCCACGACCCCAAAGTGCAGAGCGCGTTCTTTTGCAGCAATGGGACACGATTCGTGAATCTTCGGATTCACAGTTCGTTCATGCTAACCACTAGTCACACCCACCCTGCACTTCAATAATTAATATATTTGCATCATCACAATCTGGTATCAGTCATAATAATAAATAACATTCAGAAAGAAAATACACTAGTCTTCACTAGTTTAGAGCTTTGTGGAATGAGTCGTTGAATATTAGTCCTCAAGCACGTTGATAATTATTCTATATTGTACACAACCATGTTTCATGAAAAGTGGATCTCAAATACGTTGATAATTATTCTATATTGTACACAACCATGTTACATGAAAAGTAGATCTCAAATACGTTGATAATTATTCTATATTGTACACAACCATGTTTCATGAAAAGTAGATCTCCAGCACGTTAATAATTATTCTATATTGTATAGCGTTACTTCGTTTGAATTATGAGGAACTCATTCATGTTTCATGAAAAGTAGTACGTAAGTACGCTGATAATTATTTTATATTGTATAGCGTTACTTCGTTTGAGCTATGAGAATCCCATCAATGTTGCATGAAAGTTAGTTCAAAAGTATATTAACCTTTCTGTATGATTATATAATGTTATTATATCTGAAAACATTAAGAAATTTGTCACGTTCTTCCTAACATTATTAAAAAAAAGAGCAATAAGAGTGGAGCGAATTGTGAACGTACAGAGAAGTCTTTTGAAACTGAGATTAACTAAATTAAATCTGACTAATTCGATAGAAAATATAATATTACATATATATTACTAAGAGTTCCTCAGTAAAAGTGTAAATGTTAAGTTCCTTATGACTGTGTTGTGGATTGTAAAGTAATCATCCATCCGTCATGCTACATCGATTTCTTGTCGTTTACCAGCTTCGCAGTTGGTTCCCCATCACACAATCTTATCTTGCAACAACTTTAGGGGTTACACTTGTAACATATTTCCTATTAATAACCTGAGATTTAAAGCTGACAGTATATTTCACACAGAAACTGAGTAAACGAAAACATGTCGTTGAAATGCAATGCAATGGATTTTAGAATCTGTAACTGTAAATTCTGATGGCTGGCAAACTTCGTTCAAAATTGTTGTGTCAGTGATGAGCCAACTAAACATAACATCAGAAATCTTCGAATCAAATATAAAGTCGTGTCGATGTCGCAATACTTTTATTTTCTGAACATAACAAACATATATATATTATTAAGTATTTTTTTCTTTTGTCGGAAGGAATTGCTAGATGTAGAAACATAGTCTGTAAATCTTAGAGTCTCCGTTTAGAAGATCACCATATGCATATATTGATCAACGTCGTAACTCAGTCTTTTTCTTTCGGTAGAAAACTGAAAGGGTGTACGTAACATCTTGTTACTTGTTTTCTGAGAAAAATCAGGTGTGTACTGAATATATGATTACGTTTACTTTCAGAGGAGATTGGAATATAGTATCAAACATATTTGTACCGAAAGAGGGCAGCGACAGTCTTCTTCCTTGATTTGCTTAGTGGAGTCACATGCCAAGACGGCGAGGGATTAGACTTCTGCCTAATGGATGTGTTCATCACGTGCAAGCTTTTAACTGAGTGTGTATCTTCGTCGCTCGAAGAATTTGGACTTCTCGCGTCATCAGCTCCCTTGCCTTATACCAAACTCTTTCAAGCAATGCTAGTCACGTGAAACGATACAAGAATCGATACACAATCCAGATACTTTGTTAATTAGAAAACAGAACTTCGGATTATAGAATAAGGTATCTAGAAGAAATGCAAGGAAAAATAGAAGTTGGAAAATTAATTAAATATATCATTTTTAGTATTGAGCGAAAATTCAGAATCAACCTATATGCGTGGGGCTGTTGTTAAAACATGTTATTTTATTATTGTTTCTTTAAGCGCAAAACTGTACAGTGGGCAATCTGTAGTTTAGCCACCGCAGGAATCGAGCCCCGAATTTTAGCGTCCTAAGCCTTCAAGCTCAGAGCTGTTTTATGACGGGCTTAAATGTTCACAACGAGGCAACGCTGTTCCTGGTAAATATCCTTAACCAAATCCTATATATATTTTTAAATATGCTAATTTTTTTGTATTGTAGATAATTTGCCTGCTTTGGGTGTGGGGATATAACACTTGGATGCTTGTTTTTTTATATATTCACCTTTTGGTCGAAAGTATTGTTTTCCAGAAAAGCTTGAAATATAATATATGGTCTTGTTTTTTTATATATTCACCTTTTGGTCGAAAGTCAAGCTTTTCTGGAAAACAATAAATATAATATATGGTCTTGTTTTTTTGCGATTTTTGAAGTATAGAGAAGTATCAGGTTTTATAAACACTTGAAAAGGAAGAGATCTCTTAATATCGATGAAAAACTTTCTGGATATTTGTTTTAATAGTTAATAAAGTTTATCTTTTAAATATATGTGAGCAAAAACATTTACGTAACAATTTTCGCAAACCTATTACTATGCTTCCAGTTTGCTTAAACTACCCTCTAAAATTCATGACTTTTATGAATAACTCGTACGTATGTCTATCTCCACGCAGCTTCAGATATTGTTTAATGGGCGAAAATAGACAACATTTGAAAAAACAAAACAAATAAATACTGACTTTCCTTGTGTTTCCAAAACACTCTTTTGATTTTCATATGGTTAGTGCTGACATCTGTTGATTTTTTTTAACATTGGAATTAAGCTTTGAGTTATATCCAGATTTGTTTTCTAATTTTCTAAACTTTAAACATAATTACAACAAACGTACAGTCAACATCGTGTTTTAACGTCGATATAAAGCTATGTCCTCGTTTTGATTTAAGTTTTTACTGAGAAAATGAAAATTGAAACCGAGCATTTTTCGGAACCACGAATAAGTCAACTGAACCAGTGGTTCTCAAACTCTTTTAGTCTGAGGCTCCCTTTATGAATAAAAACGTTTCAGGCCCCCCAACCTATAACTTTAGCATGGTGATTGCAAACAGTGCGATAGTAAAAAACAACATCTCCTTTCGATATTCTGTATCATTTAATTAATTAAATATATTTTTATTGGCTTATTGTTTATTTAGAATTAAGATTAATTCAGCATCTTTGTTTTCGACCTATATTTTGGCGGCCCCCCAGAAAAATCTTCACGGCCCCCAGTGGGCTGCGGCTCCCACTTTGGGAAATACTGAACTAAACCATCGATTCTCCACCAGTATTATCGGAATATATTTGCCATAAATAAAAAGACAATTGAGGAGTTATATGAAGGCCCTGGAAAACAGAGGTAAATATTTAAATACATTCATACACACACAGATAGATAGAAGTTAAAAGATTACCTCCTATACAAGGGTAGAGGCGTGTTTTTATTACGCATTGCATCCAACGTTTACAAGGCATGTTTCTTATGGAAAGAGTGCTTTGAAGCAATCCCTTTATCACATAAAAAAGGCTTCGAATAATCCCGCAGTCATTGCTCTATAGATTTTTAAAATGTCGCTTATGTTTAACATTCCGCGTTCGTATAAATGTAACCAATTTTGCGAACACTTGGTGTTTGATAAATCAGAATAACTCGAATGTAATAACTTTTTTCCCCACACGTTACAAGGTAATGTCGCATGTAGTTACCTTAATATGTTGAAATTAAGTTGTCTTAAGTTGTTAAATTGTCTTCATGTTTGTAAGCATAAATTGATCGTTGAAGGTAGTCTTGCGCAGTGACAACTGAAACCAAGTTTGCTGTCATGTATTTACCACCTTAAACCATATAAAAGTTGAATAAAATGTTTCGAAATTAATTATAATCGCTCTTATTTCATTATGGTCGTCATTTCTAATGTTTACGATTTTAACGTTAATAACATTTTTTCTTATATACCATAGTAACCGTTGCCACAACAATTAAAGCTAATTGGAGATAAAATGGATTAAAATCTTTAATAAAAAACAATAATTTTTCCGGAAATTCCGAGTAATATCATTGCGTTCATTCAACGATTAAAAAAACAACAAAAAACAACACCAAAGCTACAACGATGGTACTTTTATCTTCACTGTTAAATCCCATCGAGAAAAAAAAAACTTAAAAGAAAATTAAAGTTGGAAATCGATCCTGCTGGTGCTTTTATTTCTTGTGTTGATCGCTTTCCTAAGTTGGAAAATTGAAATTGACGAAGTGAATTTTAAACGTCAATCAAAATCGACTCTATTGCCGCCCATTATGTGACGTCAAGGAATTTCGTTCTGCTCACTATTTTGTAAAATGTCACGCATCGAAGAAGTTACTTATCATGTCTTTATTTGTATCAAATGACGAACATCAATCTTATTTGAAGAGCAAAAAGATCTACGGAGAGCGCTATGTTTCGAACATTGTGTATGCATTAGTCAACATTTTCAATGTTATTTAATAGATATTTCAGTATCGCGATAAATTAGATTACACACATGTGTATTTACATGTATGTGTTTAGTAATAAAAACAATAACCAATTTAGTTTGAAGCTGCGAGGGTTTTTGTATATTAGTAGCACATGAAGAGACAATTAATTATAAAACAAAAAGTAATAATAATAATAAAACTGAAATTCTCACGGGAACAACGAAACACACACGCATGGAATTTCTAGTGAACACTTTATAATCACCGTACTTGAAGCTCGGCAATCAGTTCCTTGAAATCACATGTGGTGAATTTCCTATGAGCAATGCAATTGCTCTTCGGTCAATTACGGTTAATATCCCGTTGAATCCGAAAACACATAGCACAGAATTAACTACTTGTTATAACATTGTAATATTCTAAATTCATGTTTTAGCATTGCTTCTTTGTTTATTATACACAGCATGTAAGGTTTATGTATATTAACATTCACCTAGTATATGAGAGAATTACTAAACTCTAAAACCATATTCATCACGAACTTTTAAAGGCGAGACATGCGGCCATTGTAACTGATCAGAAATACAAATTAAACTGTAAGGAAAATAAATAACTGCTGAAAATATCTCGTAAAAAAGACATTATAATTATAATTATTACAATTAAGTTTACTCTTAAAAAGTTCTTTAACGCTACAATGTAATAGAAATGAGTCTCTAAAATTAATACTATCCTCACTCCATTGAACGCTGAAATTTAATGGAATAGAATCTTTAAAATCAATATTATTGTGAGTTAATGAACGTTGAGGTTTAACGGAAGAGTGTCTTTAAAATTACATATTATTGAATACAACAGTTTAATTGAACGTAGTCTCTAAAGTTAAATATTATTGTTAGCGTTTTAATAAAAGCCAAAGTTTGTGAAAGATGGGTTTTAAAAGTTAAGTATTATCGTTAGTGAGTCAGTAAATTCTACAACGCAACCTAACAAGCTCTTTAAAGTCCAGTATTATTGTCAACAAGTTAATAAAAACTACAGTGTAGTAGAAGTGAGCCCTCAAATTATTGTTAGTGGGTTATTAAAACGTACAATTTATGGGAAGTTGATTCTTAAAGTTACATATTATTGTTGGTGAGTTACTAAATGCTACAATTTATTATTTAAAGTTAAGTTCTATTTGTTAGGGAGCAATAGACATTTTACCTTATCGGAAGGATCTTTAAAATTTATTACTGTTAATAATCCATTAAACACTAACATTCGCGAACAAATCTTTCTACTATATAGGTTTATATTCCTTTTTTTTTTGTTCTGCCATACCTTAAATTGAATTTTTTTTCTGCGATTACAACTATCACACTGTATTGAGACTACAGTTATCAACTTACTATTTAACCTTTTCACCAATAATAAAGAAACCGTTACCTTCTGAGGTATATTTAAAACTAAAGGTAATGTGTACGTAAACGTTAACGACAGCGTGCATTGTTGAGTGTGATACTATAAACAAGTACAATTAATTCAAAGTGTTTAGACCCAGTGGGAAAAGACCACTCGCAGGATGAAACTATCCAAAACAGAGAATTAAATTCAGTGATGAGTAAACACAGTTCACCAGTTCCATTATTACTCAAACTTAACTTATACAATATAAAACGAGGTCTATTACTTGAGCGGATGTTTAATTATTTTACAAGAAACATATATAAACACAGATATATATGGCTGAGTGGAAACTAAAACAGCGTAGTTTCTGAATTTTACAATAATCCTGGCTTGTGTAATTACGAACCAAGGTTTAAAAAGTTTAATCTCGGTCTCTTCCACTAGTTAATTAATTAGTTAGGTTTTACGCGGTCTTCTTCATCTCGCCTTTCTCTCGGTTTGAGATTATTGCAGTAAAACTGTTTAATTGCCTTTCTGTAGTTTAAGATTTTATTTACAAATGAGAAAACACGCACTGCTTTAATTTTGAAATTCACATTGTAGTTGGGCAACATTTAGAAGTTATACTGAATCATACATATAAACTTAAGATACTCGGTCTGATCTTTTTATTAGCACACCATTTGTTATAAGTTTTAGGCTTCTGTAGATAGGTCTTATGCATGCAAGTGTGGCTACCTCTAAACGCTTTTCCATTGTGTTAATGCATTTCGTCAATACCCAGTTAGAAGTAAAACGTCTTTGGTTTAACAGAAAAAGAGATTTCAAAACTTAATATGACTCGTTCGGCGACAAGTTGATTAAAATATCCCATTTGGCAAGATACAAACCTCCCAAGATTAGTTAAGAAAAAGGCCAAGATTGGTTATTTATGAGCCACTGTATCCCAGATCTTCTCAGCTGTGCACAGCCAACTATGGGCGTGGCAAGAGCTTTATAAAGGTGCAACATTTCTATAGAACCTAAAAATGTACTGAAATGTGTTTTATATATTTAATACAATATATTATAATATTACAAAGTATGCTGATTTCCATACTTAGCACATTTCACAAATGGTTGTATTCTTTTAACCGGTAAACCAAGTTTAAAATTCTTATACAATTCTTATATACTGAAAAATGAAGCAACGGTTTTATTCTTTGTTAGAATGTTATTTAATATTTTCAACATACATAGAGATATATACATACACGCATATATATGTATAAATAGGTAGATAAAGAGAGTTTAAGAAAATGTTTTGTAGATTAACTACTGATGGTTTATTGCGTACATTATGGTTTTTGGTATGTTGAGAGTTGTTTCTAGGGGGATGCTTGTGGCTAGCTTACAACTTAGAGTCTTTACAGAGAGTAGTTTCATATCGATATCTGAGATCGTGTTTTGTTGCTGTTATTTTTCTCTTCACCAAACTCTGTTTCATCATTTTCTTCTCGTTACGTAGATGTGAACTATGAACACTTAAGGAAAGTAGAAATTCCAGTAGGTGGATCTAGAGCTCACGTAACACCTTTTGAAAAATGCTGAAAAAATTTCGAATTTTTTTTTTTAGAATTCCAAGTAAATCTATGTTTTGTACAGTGTATATATTTGTTACGTTTATACTTAAATCTTCCACCGTTGTTCCGTTTATCGGCATTTCTAAAGTTATCATTTCGCTGCGCTATGTAATCTGTTATTTTTATCTAACTGTTATTACTAATGTAAAGACAGCTTACGCTACGTAGACATGAGAAAAAGTTGGGGAAATTCCTTGTCTTATTTCTTACTGTTTGAAGTCTGGCGCTTTTGTTGTGCTCTAGCCAAAGGGACTCTGTTTTTGTTACTTCCAGTCTCTATTCACGCGAAATATGATCATGATCACGGAAGCTTAGCGATCAGATAAACAAAGTAAATTCATCCACAAATATGTGCAACTGTGTGTGTGTACATTGTGCAAATACGTTTGTTTAGAAGTTTGACGATAACTACAAATATATATATACCAACCAAATGTTTAGAAGGTTAGATGATAACACAAGAAAGAAACACCAAGTTATACTTTTTTGACTATTTATTCCTTTCCACACTCCATACTTTCTATATTCTTCAGCATTTAGTATAATACAGTTCACCAAAACTAACTGCCTTACACAGGTGCGCAAGAAACACCCACAGGCTACGTTGATGATGAAGCTAAACAATAACAAAACACTAAACAGAACCTATTGTACGGAGAAAACATATACACATTATTTAAAGTAACATATCAAGAACTAATGACAAGGTTTACCTAAACTAGAGTTTATTACTGTTATTTTACAATGAAGTAGAACGGAAAAGTAATGCATTCTTTCACTAGCATGACAAACTATATTTTCTCCTTCGAATACCTTAGTTTTACACCTATTTCTGAAGATGATTACATCACTAGTAGATGAATTTGGATGAATCAGGAAAAAGCAGTTTTTCATTTCATGTCTGGGGACTTTATATTTTACAATTACATCATCATACCAATCACAAGAATGGATTCAGATCTTGGTGGTTTTTACCTAGTACCATAATGAACAAGAATGTACAGAAAACTAACATGCTCAGGATGTATTTCTCAACTATACGCGTTACTACATGTTGTTAAGCAAACCTATATAAGAAAATTAAGTTCATACTAATAGGAAATTTTCTCCAAATTGACATAATCGAGAATCAATCGAATGTGAGAGATGTCCTAAACATGCTAGCCTTTTCAGCCGTGGGGGCGTTATGATGTGGCGGTCAATCCCACTATTCGTTGGTAAAAGAGTAGCTCAAG
>NW_013665995.1:317274-329139 GCF_000517525.1 Limulus polyphemus | reverse complement strand
TATATATATATATATATATATAGTTCTATGGTACAGGAAATTATAGATAATTATTGCTCAATTGACACTATATTGGAAAAGATGATATAATCACACTTTGTTACTAAAATTTTGACAAACAATGAAGTTGTGACAAATAATAATAAAACAACAATTGTGCAACGGATATAAAATAAAGCTTATTTAGATATTGTTCAAAAGAACAACTAATTTTGTGACATTATATTTGAGATATACAGGATTAAACTGTAATTTTTTTCTTTTTCTGTATTTAAAGATCCTTTCTTTTTTTAAGAAATCTGTCAACCACTATACTCAGTTAGCGTTCAACACATTTACAAAATAAAATTAAACATGTTTTAAAAATACTAGAAAATGAATAACCTTCTTGTTCGTGATTAATTTACAAATGTTATTTGTAGGTGACTAACCATGTATATGTATTAACCATGCGTTTAAGTAAAAAAAAAACAACTACATTATGACTTTAATTAAATAAGTATTTTTGTTACACTCCAGAAAACGAAATGTTATCAGGTTTTAGTTATATTTTTACACCTAAAAGAGAAATTCATAATTACGTAATAATCCAGATATTTCCAAATTACTGAGGACTTAACTTCTGTTTAAAAAGATAGGACATATACTGGTTTAAAACTGATCATCTCTTAACACTTTACTAACAAAAGAACAAACATACTGTAAAATTATTACGACATAACTAAGGTGATTTTAAACATAAACCTTTAATTACGTATAGGTATTAATGTATTACCTTAATTATATATCAAACTTGTGTTTATACCTGATAAAAGCGATTTACTTATCATTATTTACCGTCTATAACGTTTATCTGCGTTAAATTTTATTCAGGATTGCCTAGTAGCTCATTACTAAGCATACTTACTGTCGTTTTTTTTTCTTCTAAAGAATTTTTCATTATGCCGCAAACAGCGTGGGATTGTATGGCTTATGCGACGACAAGGACCTTGTCGATGTTAATCCTTGTCAAGGCTCGAGAGAACCTTCAATTTAAACCAGCTTCAAACTTTACCGAGATCTCATTCATCATCCAGCTGAAGTTAGACAAAAAAATGTTCTCCAGGAGAAATCTGCTCGTTCGCGGACAGAGAGCTAAGGATAATACGTTTAAAAACCATGTAATTATGACTGTTTCAAACTAAACAATGATACCTCAGGAACAATTTGAAGAGCTGTTTATAAATATTAATTTAGTATTTTTATTTCTTGACTTAGGCATAGAAACCGTATGGAAATTCTGTGCCTTTATAAATTAGTTTGGTACAAGTTTTAATATACAGACACTTTCTTCTTTTTATAAAGGTTTTTCCTTTACACTGTGTGTGTGGGACAAGCTTACCAGCCTATGCTACTTTAAATCTTGATTAATACAAACTTCTATAGAAAATTGAGATTTTCTTTAAGCCCAATATGTTTTACTTCTGTATAGAGATAAATATGCATGTTGGTTCGTGTCTTAAAATTTAAACACTTGCTACCTTTGTGACTTTAAGCTTACGAAAGAGAGACTGGTGAGACGATTGGTTTTTGTTACGTAGACTTAACTCTTTTTACATCAAGAATCATCTTATTAACACCAAATATAAATATGCTTACCAAAATCACAGTACTGGGACAGGATGGTACAAAGGTGAGATAGTACTAAGGTCAGACAATGTAGGTTTTAGATTATATTAAGGTAAGATGGTACTGATATCAGATGGAAATGAAGTAAGATGATAATGAGAACAAATTATACTAAGTTAAAAAAAGAAAAGAAATTACGTCTCTACTAAATTATTTAGACTTCCCCTGTCAATCAGTATTTTAAGCAGACCTAGCCAATATTGCAGTGAAACGGCCATCTGTATAACTATATATATTCTATCAAATGATAAAGACTAATTTTTTGATGCAGTAAAGGTTTTCAACTGCTACTATTAGATTCTGAAAATATTTTAATATTTCGAAAAGAACATGAATATAATTAGCATCATCAGCTTCATTAAGAATCGCATGTCTCTCTTTGGTTGTCAAACCTGTTCGTCTATCAAAGAATAGAACATCAAAAGATCTTACTGCAGTAAAATCGTGAGAATAGTGTCCTTGAGTCTTCTAAGACTCATGTTAGAGTAACGTAATTTTGAAACAGTTTGTTGGCAATGGATATGAGGAATATGGTATGGTTGAAATACCATTAATTTATACTCTTCTGATTCTAAAGGACTATATTAAAATGTGGTGTTATAAAATGTAATAGCCCTAACATGATGTCTTATGGCAAGTATAATTAATTACAGTCAGGCTTTTCCAGCTTTAAAAAGGCGTTCACACCATAACAATACCTAAATCATTTTAGCACGTTGGCAGAGAAGCTGCTTATAAATCAAATAATAACTTATGGATTTATCTTTGATTGTTGGCAGTTTTGTTGTTTAATTTAAGTTTCATTATGACCATATTAACAATATAAATTAGTATCGTTTCTGTTGCCCCCAGCTGCCCATACATTCATAAGTAAGAATAGCCAATACCCTTGTTAAATACTTTGGTCCCACATGTTATAATTTGAAATAGTGCAATTACTTCCTCAACTATTAGTTTGTTCAACCATCATAATTGTAAACATTTTATTACTCTTACCATTATTCAAGAAGTAATTTATAGTACACTTAAATATGGTATATATATATATATATATACCCTAATATGTTAAGAAGTATGTATAAGTAAACCTGCTGTTGATTTATTAACGCTAAAACACGGAATGCTGTTTTTGTATAAGTATAACCAAAACTATTTTAAAACAAAATGAACAATTACACGACTCTGATCAACATGAAAAACAAAACAAAAACACACTTTCTGCCCACAGCCTTAACGATTTGGAAACTTCCACGTGTCTGAAGGTAATTTTAAAAATTGGAAGTTTTCCATCGATAAAATTTGTAAAATCGTTTTACCATGAAAAATTTCATGATCTATAGAGAAAGTCTTGAGAAATTGCACAAAGTTCCTGCTGTAATTCAAGTCAGTGGTTGCTTCAATTAGGCGAACCAAGACAATTCCGAAGCTCCAAGGGAATGGTTAATTTACTTGATACGATCTTGAAGACGGTCGATTTTCAAGTTGGTTACCCTTCATAATTTCTGCTATTCGCAAAGTTCCGAAAGGTCTGAGCTCAGTATCTGGCTACCAGCCAGAAAGGAATAGTTCTGTAAGATTCGATAGCTTTTGCGCAACACGAAGGAATAATCAGTCCTGGGAGACTCACTCGGGTTGGTCAGAGATGTTAACCTTTCAGAGAAAGAGTGATTTTGTTTAACGATTTGCACGTGTAAGAAATATAAGAATGAGATAAATATAATTGCATTCCTCCACTGACGTTTGAAAATATCGTT
Source organism: Limulus polyphemus (assembly GCF_000517525.1). Taxonomy (NCBI): domain Eukaryota; kingdom Metazoa; phylum Arthropoda; class Merostomata; order Xiphosura; family Limulidae; genus Limulus; species Limulus polyphemus. Next base: position 325,717 of record NW_013665995.1, on the reverse strand, counting down.
TCCAATTTGTAAAGCATATGGTTCAGAAGACAAAACAGTTTTAAATGTTGGGTATAAGAAAACACAGATGATTTTCATCCTTGTGTTATGTGACAAAAATATCAGTAAAAAGATGTGTCTTAAGCTTAACCATGAAATTTTTTCTGTATTTTGTATATTTTCAGACTAGGATTAAGGAGTAAGACAAATCATGAGTTGAAACAAGTAGATTAACTTTTAAAAGGATTACTAAAGTAACTGATAATAGGGCTTAATGTGTGTATGTGTAAGTGCACATAGTTGCGTGTGTTGAATTGAAAGTTAGCTATAAAGGATTTTGAGGTTTATTAACGTAGCGAGATATATAAATTCGGATCAAACTTATCATCTGGAAGTCTAGTATTTATATCACCTGGCAACAAATATAACGCATTATTTCATCGACGCTGTGTTATCTACGATAGTCTCCATAAGCTGTTGCTAACGAGAGCTAACGTTATTGAAGATGCCAGTTGTGCGACTCTATCTTTGTCACAGTTGTTCACATGTGTCTCCTAGTTTTATTCTTTGTGAGTGAAATTAATACAGTATTTTTATGCGGTGTTTTCGTTTGTTTCTTGGGCATCAAACTGTTGGATGAAATCTAAGAGCAAAATTCACGCACAACTCCGGAAGTGTATGTTTTCTACTCAACAATTAACCATAACAACAAAGCGTGGACAACTTGTCTTTTCAAAATGCTTTTTTCACTATATACGATTATTATTGTTATCAATTTTAGACGTTTACTTATTTTTACCATTGAATATCACGTTGAAGTTAATGACAGCCAGTACTATTTGTCAGTATTTATTGGAAATGTTAATATATGGTAAGAAGAAATGAGTGGTAGTTATTGAATGTGGTAAGAAAATAAAGCGAAGATAGAGTAAATATATAAATACAAATCGCATTCAGTGAGTCAAAAACTGGAAAGAGCAATATTTATTTATATAGGAAAGTGAATGAGTTTCTGAAAGATATTAGTCTGAAATACAGCAAACCAAGTTAAATTTTCTGTCGGCCTAACTCAGAGACGCGTGTAAAATCTTAAATATACGTCATAACATTATATACAATTTTGTTCTTTTTCCTGCTGAAACGAAACTGTTTATTTGAGGTATCGCTGTTATAACGAGTTCTAGAACGCGTTATTAGATATCTTCTAGATATAATCCCCACTGATATCGAGCTTATTTCAAAATTAAAATCATTTTACAATCAGAGTCACGTAGCTAATGGTGACTGGATGATATCGATGTGTTTTGTCTCATTTAAAATTAGGTTTCCCAGCTACAGAAGTTGTCTTTAAATTTTACAGTAAAAAGTGTTTTATAGCAGTAAATCAATCATTGTTGTCTTATTCTTTAGAAGACTCGTAATCCAACTAAATTAGTAAATCAATCATTTTGGCTTATCCTTTCGAAGAGTGATCCAACTAAGGAAATTGTACTTTTTTTTTAGTTTCAACCTAGGATGTTTTATTAAATTTTTTACTGCTACTTATAGGGGATAAACAACATCTTTTATATTTCTCTTTTTTTTTTAGACCTGTTGTTTCATCATTCCAAAAATGGCTTTTCAACTTTCACGTAGTCTTTCTCTTGTTCCATTTGTCATTTGTGACTATCAGTAAGACAATTTTTATGGCTACGCAACGAAATATATTTTCATGTTTACAGGTTTATCATAAAAGCCCGTTTATTCTTATCCTGGATAAATTCACAAAGGATAAGTTAAAACATGTGTTGGATAATGTTGTGTTCGAAACTACAATGTGATCTAGAGCTAATTATATTATATAAACTGATTATAAATTCAGTAAATGCAGATACTCCTTTTCCATTCCTGGTGCGTATTTCTTGTTCCGGGTGAAGTTTGAGTGAGAGGAAAGCTGGCATATTTGTAATATCATGATAAATATTTTGTCTTCCTTGACAATAAACGTTTTTTTTAATATAAATGACTATCTTAAACTTGTGGATCTGCATTACGACAACAAAGTCAATATATCTGTTCGAAATCAAGATCATTAAAAACCTTAGGTTGTTGGTTATGCATTGAAGTAATTTATAAAACATATTTCATAAAGAATATCAATCATATTATATCATCAGATAATAACATATAATATGACTACGCCCGCCAGAAACGGAACACGGTAATGATTAGAACCTATAGTCTTTTTCAGAAAAACATGTAAGTTATGTGCTGCAATTTTAGTGTGCTTAATCTATTACCACTTAATGTGTAGAACCTACAGCATGTTTTAAAAACTCGCACATATGCGGTGTAGAAAACGCATTGACAAGATATCTTTATTGTCCGGTGTGCAGGATGTTTATAATTTGTTTAATTAAGAGAAACAAGTATCTTCGTTTAGGTGTGTACAATTTAATTTTTTTTATTAACTGTGCAAACCTACTGCTCGTGTTAGATAAATATATTATATATTTTGCTAATTTGCAATAATCGCGCATACATAATAACCTGTTTCACCAAACAAAAACTGGGTCTCATCACAATCTGTTTATAATAAGACCAAGTATTCGAGTCTCTGATACATTTTTACGCCATCAAAAATTTTTAATGGTCCACGAAAACTGTTTTCGTGTTCGTGTTTTGTTGTTGTTGTTTTCGCCGTATCCAATATAATCCTAACTAATGCGTAATTGTTTTAAGAAGAGAAAACTAATACCTAGCAGAACTTGATAAACGTCACAAGCCTTAATTTTCACTTCACTGGTTATTAGGTGGCAAGTTAGCAAGACCAAAGAGTGGTTTTATCGAACTTATTAATCTATAACTGGGGAATTTTGAGTTTAGAAATCCTGGGTGAAAATGAATTAGAAAACTGTACTTTATAATCAAGCAGTAATGGAAACAGATTGACCATTTCTTTAGAACCTCCACTTAATGTCGAACAGGACCACCTTTCGTCACGATAATACCCTGGACTTGGCGTGGCGTAAACTTCACAAGTCATCTTGTTTGATTGTAGCTCATTTATCAAGGAACTTGAACTGGTGTCGGTAGAAGATTAAGCTGGTCAATGAACTTTCAGATTCCTCACCAAAATGCTTAATGAGTTTGAAATCTGCGTGTTGGTTAAATAAAAAGACTGAAATCACTCACTGTTCTAAAGGATAAATGAACTTTCAAAAACTTGAGAAACCCCTAGAATTTTCAGCAGGAGGACTTTTCTTCTTCAGAGGTCAAGTTACTTTCATACTCTTCGATAGATTTAAGACATCAGGAGCACGTTAGCTCACTTCACTATCGTTTTAGAAGAACCCTTGTCCATTAGGATAAAACACATTGTAGGATGGATACAGCTGACAAAAACAATCATTTATATATACTCTGGATATTATTTGTCTTTCTAAAGGAATAAAAAGCTAAGATAACATTTTATACACCGTTTTACTTCCCCCAGCACCTTGCACTCTCGGAAAGAAAGAAAGAAATAGGGTCATATTACTCATATATTTTCATTCCTTTTTTTAATTTTAACCTCACTGCAAAAAAGGGTGAAAATCGATTCATCAAGTCACAACCAGCATGACCAGTCATTTATTTTCCACGATTATTGCTCTAGGCTTTCCTGTCTGCATCTGATAAAAGCGATTTTAAGTGTGAATGTTTAGAGTCATATGACAGATTTTGAAAAGCTTTTTGCATGACACTTTTGGCGATTAATGAGCCTTGATCACTGTTCAAAGAACTATCAATTGGAACATAGCTTTTCCAGTCGTTTTTTCTTTCTTTCGGTCAACAATGGTTGACCACCACAGAATTTCTGGTGGAAGACATATTTCTTTTCAAGTAACAACTTTGAATATATTCTTACCAACTGAACTGTGTTTACAATGCTACTCCTAGAATAACATCTTCAGTCATTACCTTTGAAAGTCAGAGAGTTTTGCTCTTACCTACACCATCTTTCAAACTAACCAAGAATGACTACATATTTGCATTTAATTAAGAGATCAAGTAATCACCCAATACGTCATATGTTTAGTCTAATTTGCATTTGTAAATAAATGGAGTGTTTTGCAATTTATTTTTGAAGGGAAGGATAGTAAAACTGGTATCAATGTATGAATAGTCCTTATTTAGAAAACAACCCGTTATCAACAGAGTGGTCGATATGAAAATGTTATTAGACATAAGAGCTTTCAGTATAAAATTTGTGTTTGAAATATATCAGATAATGACAACTCAATTCTTAACAGCAAATAAAATACGAATCTGGTCATAAATATATTTATCAAATATACGTATAACGATGCGTCGACCCTTTTCTGTCTTTTAAAATATCATAATTATTGATCATATAAAAGGGATTGAGAATACGAAGGTTTTTATCTTATTTCCAGATTCAGCTGTTAGGAGAATTTCATCCCAAATTGCTTTGTATACCCTTACCATAATTGACTAAAACACGTAAGCGGCACGTGTCCGCAGTTAGAATGCGGGAACTATTACAATTATCACTTATATTAGGTTAATAAAAAGAATCCTGTGACGTGAAATCCGTTTGACGCCACAGTAATAGAAACTCGAATTTAATTAGAGGTAGCACAGCCATCAATTTTTGAGTTGTCATAGTAACGTTGATATAATTTAGCTGTGTTCTAATACTTTACGTCACACAGTAATGTAGCTATTAAAGGCGTTCGAAACGCGTCACACACTTGCACTTTTCTTTTGAAACTATATAGGTTATTAGAAAAATTCTTTTAAACACTGAGAAAGTTTTAAGCGTTTATGTTTTCTTTCAGTTTCCTAGTCTACCTGTATGTTTATCTATTTATTCGGCTTTATGTTGACTCAATATTTATAACTCTAGCTTTTTATTTATTCGAATTTATGTCTGACTAAATATGCATACTTACAACCCTTTATCTGTTTATCCAGGTTTATGTCTGACTAAATATTCATACCTCTACCTATTAGTCTATTTATACATCTTTCTGTCAGATTATATATATATGTATATGTATCGCTAATTGTCTCTATCTATCAAGCTATCTGCCAAATTAAATATCTATGTCCCTACGTATACATATCTCCATCCAAATATATATGTTTATACCTTTAGCTGTTTATTCCTTTATTCAGGTATCTGTTAAGCTAAGTACTTTAAGTTAAGCTCTTCATTCTGATTTTCTGTTTAGCTATGACACTCTTTCTGACCATTTGTTGAACTTTTAAAGACAGATTTATTGGGCTTGCGTTTATTGATTTAACAAAAAAATAATTCTTAAAGTTGTTTATCATGCTAATCTTAAGGCTTAAGTTTGGTTGTGTTCTGTCTTGAATAAAAATGTTAACAAATAATCCAACTACATGTTTCTCCCTAGTTTATTATGAACCACCCGGTGGATCAGCGGTAAGTATGGGAGCTTATACCGCTAAAAATAGGGTTTCGATACCCGTGATGGGTACAGCACAGATTGCTCATTGAGTAGCTTTTTGCTTAACAATGAAGTTTATTATGAAAATGCTTTTTACGGAAAGCTTCATAAAATTTTATTTGTTGGATTTTACGCCAAGCCACTCAAGGGCTATCTGAGCTAGCTGTCTCTACTTTAGAATTATAGACTAGAGGGAAGGTAGCTAATCAACACCACACACACCGCCAACTTTTGGGCTACTCTCTTACCAACAAAAAGTGGGATTTACCATCACAATATAACGTCCCCTTGGTTAAAAAGGGCGGGCATTTTCGCTGACGGGATTCGAAGCTATGAACCGCAGAATGCGACGCGAGCGCCCTAACCTCCATGCTTCGCACTTCATACAATAAGACAAAATATTCATGGCCAGGTGGTTAAGGCGCTCGACTCGCAATCTGAGGATCGCGGGTTTGAATCCCCGTCCCACCAAACATGCTTGCCCTTTCAGCCGTGGGAGCGTTATAATGTAACAGTATATCCCACTATTCGTTGGTAAAAGCGTTGCCCAAGAGTTGGCGGTGGGCGGCGATTACTAGCTGCCTTCCCTCTAGTCTTACACTGCTAAATTAGGGACGGCTAGCGCAGATAGCCGTCATGTAGTTTTGCGCGAAATGCAAAAACAAACAAACAAACACTTCACAAAGTAACTTCTTGGGAAGGAAAATCTTTTAAATAAAAGGCAATACTTGAAACAAATACTTAATGATCTATATAATGTACTTTCGAAACGGTATTTAGAAAGTATTGGGAATAATAAATGTGTTTGAAACAGTGCTGCAGAAATAAATATTTCATTAAAAACAACAAAAATTAACAAATATGCAAAATACTGAATACGAGGAATTATTCATCGAAACGAATTTTAAAACATTGTCAGAACATGTCTTCTGTTTTGTTTTGTTTTCTTCATTAAACTCTCTTAAAATTAATTCTGCAGTCTTGATGATTAATTGAAGAAATAAAAATTCACGGCTACAATTTGTCTTCGCAAACTAGCCTATTTTCACACCGCAAGGTAGAATGTGTGGCAGAATGCCATTTATTCGGCAAAATTAATTACATGGATTGTTTAACATAAATCATCAGACCTTCGTTTATTGCTCGTTCGATTCCTGATAAAGCTGCTTTTATTATCAGTTAGATTTTGCGCTTGAGTTAACCTGTAGGAAAGTAAAACTCAAATATTCAATCATATAAGCATAACTAACTGAGTAGTCATGTTCATGGAACTAAAAAAAAATATGTATAATATGTTTAATGTGAAGAAATATAAGGTGATGTTCCTTTTTTTAGGACTATCGTGAGTGCGGTTCAAAAATGAAATCCTCACAATATTATTGTAGTGATAGGTTTTTATTTCCAGATTTTGTCATGATACTAATGTAAAATGCTTATATGAAATATAACGAAACTTGTTGTATTTTTTATTTCTAAAGTGTTTTAAAAATCTAGTTTCTTTGTTTTTATATCTCTTCTCGCCATTTTGTATCATTTCAATGAAATTCGTAGCTGAAGATTATTGACAGAAAGAACGTGTTTCCAAGCAATTGCGGGTGGAAGGATATACTAACCAAGGGGTTATTTCCTCCAAATTACAGCTCCTAGTGTTTATGTGACTCTACCGTGCAATCATGAACGGAAAACACTTAAGTTCAGTGAACTTTGTCTTCCCTTACTGATCAATAGAAAACCTCGAGCAGAAACTGTATTGTGATAGAATATTCTTTAACTGGCTAGGAGTAACCTTTTATTATAACCTAACATTTATCTTCATTGAATCCCTTGTATAATATATTTATAAAAGATGAATTAATTATTATCCAGTTAAGAATTTTAAGCAATGAAGATATTAATAGACAATATACATTGACTTTGTGATACTATAATGCTTTTCATAAAATTTGCACACATTTGGCCTAAAGAACTTCACATTACATTTGCACACATTTGGCCTAAAGAACTTCACACTAAATTTGCACACATTTGGTCTAAAGAACTTCACATTAAATTTGCACACATTTGGCCTAAAGAACTTCACATTAAATTTGGTCTAGCAAATTTGATCCTTAAATATTAATAACAAAATATATTTCCTTTAAAACCGATAGATTAGTTTTTCTATACGAAATTTTGGGTACTGGGATTTATGAATTAAATAATCAAGAACATGACTTAATGCAAATATTTCATGATATTTGCCAAATTAAGGGAATAAATAATTCCGTTTCTCATTTCTGTCTGGTTAATATTGAATTGGGTATGTCTTGTTTATTATTATATATTATTTATTATATCTTGAAACTCATTTTTTTTGTGTGTTTTTTATGGGTTGATGCTTTAATGTTATGTTTACCTATTTTTGTACTACAGATAAAATGTATTTTCAAATTTACCTCAACATGTTATTTATTTAATTTTTTATGGAGACTAGTTGCTTAATTCAAATACGCATGGATAGTCAATAAGCTAGCAGTTTATTTTAGAATACACAAATTCTCAAAATTGAAAAATAATTAAATAGCGATTTTGAAATACTTTTATTTGGAATTGCCGACGCAACATCTGTCTTTTACACTATAGTTCTACTTATTTTTACACAAAGCTGTACAATGAACTTTCTTCGATTTTCACACAGTAAGGTTTGGTTTGAGCCCCAAGTTTTAACATCACAACCGGAGAACATTAGAATGTAGCATCATAGATGTTTTGGCTGACTGCTACTTTATGTTCAATTAATGTAATGTGTATTTTTTATGTTTCATAGATTACGAAATTAGAAAAAGCTTATCATTTGATTAATGTCTGTTTATATCCATTATTCTGCTAGCATTGAAAAAAACAACATAAACAATACATTGCGAACTATGTCGAAGCTTTAGTAGTTTATTATGAGTGAAAAGATGTCAACTTAGTGTGATCTATAGATGTGTTATGTGTTATAGATCACACTAAGTTGACATCTT
>NW_013665995.1:289574-316398 GCF_000517525.1 Limulus polyphemus | reverse complement strand
CGTGATCTATAACACATAACACAACTATAGATCACACTAAGTTGACATCTTTTCACTCATAATAAACTACTAAAGCTTCGACATAGTTCGCAATGTATTGTTTATGTGTTTTTAGTAGTTTATTATGAGTGAAAAGATGTCAACTTAGTGTGATCTATAGTTTGTTTCTCTTATTTTTCAAATCAAAACAATTTTCATCAACAGTTGTCTTATATTTTACACAGCGTCATTAAATCAGAGAAAGAAAATTTATCAAGATTTCCGAAGATATGCCTGTTATATATATGTGTGTAAAAATTATTACAAAATATAATTTCAGCAGAAATATATTCATTTTATATGTGTAGAATGATCTTACAACGTCTTTACTGGTACAACCCTTGTATATATATATATATGTATAAAATTATTCAAAAAACAAAATTTCAGCAGATATACAGAATTGAAAATAATTATTGATACGCCGAGGAAAATGGTATAAAAAGTAAATGCTACGGGAATATTACATATTTACCATGTAAAAAAGAAGTGCGCCAGATTGCAGCCAATTCTTACTAGTTTACACTGTTATTGTTTGTCATCCAATCATTCGGAAAGTGACACACATAATGTAAAATCTGTAAAATCATAAACAGTCATATTGTGCCTAGTAGTAGTAGTAGTAGTGTCAATCCAATGATGACTTTCAGGACTGAAATACCGCATGACGAGCATGTATAAGTCAAGGTTTTCCTCAAAGATATTGGAGTAGGAACTGTATGCACGACTTTGGAGAAGGTACGTAAAACTACACCTGTTAGCAACAGAAGTAGTCGAGTACCGATCATGCAAGTGATCTTTCTGTAAACAGAGATGTGAATGATACTTCAAGAACAATAAAATACATATTAACACAAAGTGGACTTGATGGACATGTAGCTGTTTGAAAGCCAAATGTCTAAATTGGTATCAGACTGCAAACAGTGGAATGAGCAAAGTCAGAAACGTATGTTCTTTATATGTGAATCTAACTTCGAATTGTTTAGCAACATTCAAGAACAACTTGTTTGACGTCGAAGAGGAGAGCATATCATACATCTACAGTAAAGCGTGTTGGGAGATCAGTACACTTAGCCCTGCATCTCAGCTAACGGTAACGGTAATTTACATAGAATTGATGGCTCCTTGACTGCTGACAAGTACATGCACGATTTGATTCATCATACCATTCCCTCGGGAATACGACTTATCGGGTGTGAATTCATCTTCTAGCAAAAACATTATACTAAGCATACAGCAAATATGATGCAAGATACCTTGAATGTTAAGGGGCAAACGGGGCACTCACAGCCATGGTTTGGTCTGCACAAAGTCCTGATATAAACATTCTAGACGATGCATGGAATTATTTAAAAACCAAGAAGTTTAACAGGCAGTCAAACAACTTGGATGAATTGTGTGGAGTAATGCAGGACACTTGGAACAATATTCCACAATTGTACATTGATAAACTTATAAAACAAGGTGTAATGCTCTGGATAAAGCCAATGACTCACATACAAAATACTTTGTATTTTCTGTGGATACATTTCATACCATTAACAAATCCACCATCTAGTTACCATTTCTCTTTGTTTGTGACTCCTGCGTGTATGTATCGGTTTTGTGTGTATATAATGTTTCCCCATTTATGTATATCCTTTACACGCCTCCCAATGGCTCAGCGGTATATCTGAAGGCTTATAGTAATAAAACCCTGGTTTCGATACCCGTAGTGAGGATAGCATGGATAGTCTCTTGAGTAGTTTTGCACTTAACAACAAACATCTATATTCTTTATATACTTAAATTACAGTTTACAAATATATTTCCCCTTACACATGCGCATATATTTATGTAAAAAATGCTTTTCAGAGACATATCTTATGCTCTCTCTCTCTCTCTATATATATATATATAATGACCTTCCTAAAAAGTGTGTGTCTGTGTGTTTCCTTATAGCAAAGCCACATCAAGCTATCTTCTGTGTCTACTGAGGAAAATCGAACCCCTGATTTTAGCGTTGTAAATCCGAAGACTTACCGCTGTCCCACCGGGGGACTTCTTAAAAAAGTCACGTTCCAAAGATAAATCCATTATTTATATAAAATGAACTTATCTGTATATATAACAACTCATATATATATATATATTCTACAGATATGTACCCTTTATGTAATTAAAGTTACCTAAAAATAGCACTTTTGCAAGTATAATTTCTAAATATTCAAAATTACCCAAAAACAATTTTTGCCGTTATATCTCTTATATATTCATATACGTATATATAATTACCGAAACAATTAACTTCTAGCAGATATAAATATCTTATACATTTATATACATAAAAGTATCTAGAAAACAGTTTTCTCAAATATTCATAGTTTTGACACTTATATATCAGTTACATATGTATTTGAATTTATCTTAAATATAAAGGTTCGGCAGATATGTCCTTAAAAATATAACAATACATAAAAATAAAATGTACTTGTATTTAGATATCACTCATGTATGTATTATATATATACATATATATATATTATCATCTGTATATGTACATGTTCCTTGAAAATACTTTCCTCTGATATATATATATATGTGTTAACATAACAAGCTTATATGCAAGAGAGCTATATCCATCTAACATTATTAACGTTGTATGTTCAAGGTGATGCTTCTATTGCTAGGTGCTGTTATGAACAGCTGTTTCAAGATGGAATGCCACTTTCCAAATTTCTCCTAAGATGACAGCTCGTCCCACTCGAGGGAAAACATGGAAAAACCGTGGTTAACCAACAATACGTTCGGGCGGATATGAGTAACTAATTGGCAACGACTAGCGCGGAACACCCGTTGGCTTGGCAGTACCAACAATGAACGTATTTCATTAAGTAGAATATTTAGTCATTTACCCTACCAGTCCATATCCATTCTCCCAGTTGAACAGAAGCTGCTCTAATGGCGACAAATTCAAAGCTGATGATGCCTTTGTAGAAAGCCACCCTCCCAGTCCCCCTATTGCATTTCATTCTGTCTCGTGCTCCACAGGAAACCCAGGCGAAAATTAAGTGGTATCTTCAACGTGCCTGCGGTTTGATAGGGAGCTGCCTCTATACATTGTTTCTCAGTTAAAGCTACCTTTTTTTTTTGGAACACAACTTTCACATTTAATCAACGATGCCATTACAAAGCTTCTAGTGTAATGTATTGATTCATATCCAAGAACAACTAACTATAAGAACAAACAAAGATAAAAAAGAGCATAATGACGCATAAACTAAAGGCGTTAAAACCTGTTTATGGTGTGAACTATGGTAGCGATAAAACTCGTACTTTAGAGTGAAAATGAGTAGTTTAAGAACTTTATAAACTGTTATCTTCATCCACTCTGAGACGTTCTTGAAACTTTAAAGTTTTATATAAACTTAAGAAATGAAAAGCGAAGTTCCCTATTCACGTGCTTTTACGGTACCAGTTTCTTGAAACTCTCGTCAGAGCCTTGTCTTGTTGCCTTAATATTTCAAACATAATTCTTTCATCGGGCTAATGGAATTCTAGTAACCTTTGTAGGAGAGGTTCAGGTAAATAGTGTCGTTAGCGTAGTTTTTGGACACCAGGTAATATTAAGTATACTTTCAACAAATAGTTTTTAGATCAAGATTACGAGTCAATAATTTTTTTTAAAACCTACTCTTACTTCAATTAGTTCAAAATCATGAACCAAAATCATTTTTAGATCATTTAGCTCATGATTTCTTTTGTAATACTTTTGTTTAAATATGAGTTAAAACGTTGAATTTAAGCAAGTGCCGTTTTCATGGTCAGAAATCACGTGAGAGGATATGTTTTCAAATTATTACTTTCTCTTCTACTTATAATCGCCCCCCCCCCAGTGGCACAGCGGAAGGTTTGAGGACTTACAACGATAGAAACCGAGTTTCGATACCCGTGGTGGGCAGAGTACAGATAACCCATTGTGTAGCTTTGTGCTTAACTATAAACAAACAAATCTACATATAGTCATTGCCATTCTGTTATTGAGTTAGCGATTCTGAAGAAAAAACAACCTCTGAAACATCTACCACAAAGAAAATGTAAACTCTTTCCGCCATAGGATAAAAATAACTCTTAATATTACACATCGGTGTATAAAAACAAGCACTTAAATTAGGGGATATCGGTCTAAAACTACACTCTTTAATTTCAAATTGTCCTCTCGAGTGAAAGCTTCTACTATCGTTCTTTTGTTTTCCTTAGTATTAACCCACGTTTTAAAATTATTTCTGAAATGAACATTTCATGCACGTAATAGTATCGTGATAATCATCTGCTGTTTTCATCAAAACGCAAGAAAATAATTAATTTCTTACATTGGCTATTTCAGAAATAATTTTGGGTGTTTAACTAGAATGCTAAAGCGCGGAATACGCGGGCAGAAGGAACATCGGAAATTTAACAAGTTTCTTATTGGACTACTTTCTTTGCTGTGTATTAATCTTCGAAACGCTGGAAGCCGCATACGTCATTGTTTAAAAATTACAATTCGTCTTCAGAAATATATTCGAACACAAAATATTACAGTAAGTTGACTATTACAAATAATTTCCTGTGAATAGTATTAGTTACATACGATATGAATAATTGCTGATTTTATCATTCTTTTTTTTTAATGGAGCTAAACACGTGATGAGTATTGTTTAAATATTTCGCTAGTGACTCATAAAGAAACTAAATACATGGATTAAGCCAAAATTAAACTAGGATAACACATAAGTTAATCTTAAAATTTCTGGTTTAGAACTCTGTTACAGATAAAAAAAAATATAAGCTGATGTAATAAATTTTATTTGATAAAGTAATGAAATAAAGTTTGAATAACTATTGTCTTTCATTTTCTAATAAAGGTCTCATAGTTGCTAACCCATTTCTAATTTACAGTAATGTTATGTTAGGAGTATGCTGTAAGTTACTAATCGTGAAACGAGTTACTCAGTTTTGATTTTTTTACTAACGTTTTTAAAATATTTAAATTGTTTCATATAATGATTTTCCATTCATTTCTGATTTGTTTGTTTTGAATTTCGCGCAAAGCTAATCGAAGACTATTTACGCTAGCCGTCCCTAATTTAGCAGTGATAGACTAGAGTGAAGGCAGCTAGTCAAAATCACCCACCGCCAACTCTTGGGCTACTCTTCTTACCAACGAATAGTGAGAGTGATCGTTACATTATAAAGTCTCCATGGCTGTTCGGTGACGGAGATTCGAACTCGCGATCCGCAGCTTGTGAGTCAAGCGCCCTAACCACCAGGCCATGTCAGATTTATTGGGATTTCTGATGATCTTATCTCGTACATTTTCAGTGATCTCTGACGATCTTATAAATGGTTTTTGTCATTTATCTCTAATGATCTTCACCAGTGATCTTATCCTATAGCCAGCTCTATGTGTTTGTTACAATATATAGTTAAAGTAAGACTGATTGTAAAACTTTGTATATATATGTTACATATTATGTTCAACATGTATGTTTTATTATTATTACATTTAACATTTCTATACTATCACGGTCAATTCAGGTATTTCTTTATTTTTTATTTTGAATCTTCATAATCATTAGCTTTTGGTTGGACTATGGGAAAATTATTCCTACTAACTCGACACGATTTTAACTGTAAATATGTCTCAAATTATCACAAATGTGACTCACCTCTGACGTTCTACAGTAGGAGTGGCTTAATAGCTCTTTGAAAAGACGTTACAGAGCAGTGTAGACTAAAGTTCTAATTTCCAAAAAAATTACTTCAACGCCAAACGTTTATTTAAGCTAACAGCTGGTATTTTTCTGTTCCCTAAGTAAGATTTTCTTTATTATTACTTTAGTTAACATTGTTGGTTATACTAGCTAATAAATCGAATTACAATACTTTTTATTTTGATTTATTGTTAATTATTGTACTTTTCTTATAAAGCGTGTTTTAAAATATGTATTTAGGATTGCCCCAAGTTTTTTAAAGCTCACCGAACCTCATGAGACATTATTCGGATTATAGCCGAAAATATCATCAACAGCGAGGGTACCCAACTGATAAAAGGACACATTCTAATCTTTCTAAGTAGAAGTGTAATAAAAAATATATATTTTAGTAGCTTTACTGATGCCCAGGTTATTTTGAGTTTCGCTTTAAGTACATAGCTTACTCTGATCAGAAGTTATTATTATTTGTCATGGCGTTTTTTAGTGATCTTTGACGATTTTATCTAATCGTTTATCAGTGATATCTGACTATCTTATCTAGTGGTTTTTAGTGGTTTCTGATGATACTGTCTAATCGTTTATCACTGATCTCTGACGATCTTATCTAGCGGTTTATCAGTGATCTTTGATGGTCTTATCTAGTAGTTTTTCAGTTACCTCTAACGATCTTATCTAGTAGTTTTTCAGTTATCTCTAACGGTCTTATCTAGTAGTTTTTCAGTTATCTCTAACAATCTTATCTAGTAGTTTTTCAGTTATCTCTAACTATCTTATTTGTAGTTTTTCAGTTATCTCTAACTATCTTATTTGTAGTTGTCTGCTGACCATATCTACAGGTTTTTCTGTAATCCATGTTGATTTATGATTTCAAACTAATTAGTTTTACTAAGCGATTATAGTTCAAGTTACTACTGGACGTTATTGAGATCCATGTCTTCTTACTTTTACACTACAGTGTGTTAACGACATTAATTTATAATCATAGCTATCGATCTAGTAGAATTTATGAATTTTAAAATTCATATCAGTTAAGCAAATAAAAGTTTTGTGTCGATGCGTCTCTCTTTCACTAGTGGCGTGTTTAGATTATTTTTTTTCTATAAAACGCTTATATCAAAGAAATCATACTTTCATAGCTGTTTATTTTTAATCCAATTAAGTAAAAACGTTCTTGGTGAGCTGCTGTGGCATTTATAGTCTCGAAAAAAACAGACCATGTAAAAAAAGAACACGATTAAAAATAATTTATTCAGTTGCCTACAAAAATCTGATTTCTACTTATCATTTCTCGTAAAGCATTTTTTTTTGTCTGCTCTTATTTGAAATAGGTTTTGTTTGACACAGTTTATTGTTAACGGCCATCCCAGCGAACATTTTAGTCAAATGATTACTGTATTTACATTTAATCAGCTTACTCAAGATTTTAAGATCCCTAAAATAATCCACCGGAAAATATTTTTTCTCAGAATTATATTCTTTTGCAGATTTAAATTAATTAGAATTATCATAACTTATCAAATGATAGTTTTTAATAACAAATTTTATATAAGTTATCTAAGCTGGATAAACACAGTTATAAAGCATGATTGTCCGAAGTAGATGTTTTTATTTATAAATTTAAACAGAAATACAAATACCAACTCTTCAACAAATGATTGGATATGAGATTTTTTGGTGCAGTTAGGACTTTGACTAACTATAACTTTTTTCCTTCGTTGAACGCAAAGCGTTTCTTTATGCAATATATGAATTTACAAACAGAAAACAAATAATACCATTACGGGTAAAAAAACTAATAAAATAATTCATACTGTTTGTTTGTTTCAAAATATCGCGTAAAGTCACATAAACAGTTGTCTGCATACAGCTGTCCTTAATTGTGAACTGATAAACCAGGGGAAAACAGCTAGTCATCGACACTAATTCAAATTATTGAATAGTAGGATTTGACAGCCACTCTTATAGAACGCGGAGCGCGTTTTTGTAGTAAAATAACATAAACTGTGAACCCTCGGTTTGTTTGTTTTTGTTTTGTTTGTAGTTAAGCACAAAGATACACAATGGACTATATGTGCTCTGCCCACCACATGACCATATGTGTTTGTAACGCTTACATTTGTTTTTTAATGTAAAACTAGTATTAGGAGGCACTTACATCAACCATAACGTTGTCTTGTGGTTACGCTATCACTCAAAACTTAGAGAAAACTTTGATTTTGTTTCTGTATATTCTAAAATTAAATATTTCACAGTATACTAATTCTGGTACGTAATGCTCACCTAAGCTTTACTAGAAGAATTATTAAGGTTATACGTTTCATTTGAGGAGCTAAGGTGCATTTGTATCTGCTCCAGGACACTTGTATCAAGACTTATAAACAAAGCTGGGAGTATTGTTCAAATGTTAAACTTTTATCACTTCAATTAATTTTGGAGCACACTCGACCAAGCTGTGCTAAGGAAGCCGTAGAATTGTAATATCCTCTTATTCAAAGATAACTGAACAATAGAAAACTTAATAGACAATTGTTTAAGTAACTCACATTAGTTTTGTTCTTGTAAAGTTCTCTTTAATCAGTGGTGAAAGATAAGAAAGCTTGTTATGTACGAATATTTCGCCAATATGTGGTGAAAGCCTGTGTTGCCATGACGACAACACAACAGCCTGTTGCTAGCGTTAATTAATTTCACATTAATAAGTTAAGAGAATGTCTCTACAATTAACCAATAATGACGGGTGGCTACTTAAAATTCGGGAATCATTTTAATCCCCTTTCAAAAGCTCTTCTTCACCAGTGTATTCTTAGAAAGACCTCGTTGTCAAAATTCAAACTATACAACTTTATTGGTTTTGTTCCCCGGTAGCTCAGTGATAAGTCTGAGAGTTTATAAGCTAAAATACGGGTTTCAATACTCGCGATGGGCAAAGCACAAATAGTCCATTATGTAGCTTTATGCTAAAAAAAAAAAAAACATTGGTTCAATTGTTTTATAGTACTTTACTTTAAAGTTCAAACGTGTTTATGTAAATAAATGATGAATATAAACATATAAAACAAATTATATAATATTTTTGGGCTATTGAAGTCCTACATTATTGTCCAAATTTGCCAAAAAATAAAGATATTCAAATGATGCTTATAGTTTTATGGTAAACAATAATTATGTTTAGCTAAGAGGAAATAAATCGCCTTAACTAACGCATGACAGGCTAATTAAACGGATATATTCTAACATGTTTTGGTACATCAAGCTTATTCTCTATATATACTGCGTGTTCTGTGTTCAGAAGTAAAGCTAAAACATGCAACAAAATTCAATTTTCTAAATAAAAATTCGAAATTAAAATCTACAAATTGGAATTTTATTTCAGTAAAATACAGATTAAACTACAGTCGAAATAAAATATCATTAAGACTGTACTGAATCCAACAGATAAAATATATTAAAAATACATATACAGATGCTGCGTAAAGTGCAACGAAAAAGTATCTGTTCAATAAGCCCCCCAGTGGACTTACAACGCTAGAATCCGGGTTTGGATACCCGTGGTGGGCAGAGCACAGATAGCCCATTGTGTAGCTTTGTGCTTAATTACAAACAAACAAACTGTTCAGTATATATGTGAGTGATGGATGGGTTAGGCACATGTATTAGTGTGCCATGCTCACGTGTATATTCATATCATTTTAAACTATAGTATATATTTTTTTCATGCTTGTACAAAGTTCTTAAAGGCGGCTGTTTAGTTTGTTTTATAATCATGTTATTGCAAAGTATAATGCGCCCTCTGTTGATAATTTAAATAAGAAATACAGCTTACATATTTAAATATATCTATATATATAAGAAAGCTGAGTTTTGGGGGAATGTTTTTTACGCCCCTGATGAGGGTGATATTTTCCGTCTGAAATATTCTGTTCTTTACCGCCATGATTAAATGATGTATAAAATTTTAATCAGTTTAAAAATTCATTACAATAGCAACCACGTGACAAATTCTTTATGCGTACCTGAACTCTAATTTCAGCAGACCACAAGTGACGTGAATCATAAAACGAGCAACACCATTTTCACTAAAAGCCCATTAAATCTAGCTTTCAACCGATACGGAAGTCCCACAGGAAGAAACTGACCTACAAAACCCTTAATGGAAAAATAAATTACTCGCATGAACTAATTATAAGATACGGTTTCTAGCCTGTATCACTTAAACACTGGTGATACTCGTTGCATGTGCATATATCCCAGCTGAAGCGAATTCTGAATGTTCTAATGATTTAATATTTTACTAACGACCTTAACTTGACAGCAAGCTTGTCTTATCCTAAATCAAGTTAATGTGGCATGATTTCCAGGCTTATGGAGTAATCACTAACCATGCTAAACTAATATACAATACAGTGTGCAAACAGACCGTGAAATTTAATATATTAGAATGGACTTTAACGCGCTATCACAATCACGGATACATGTCCGCTAAACTTGTCTATCTAAATTCCACATTATGTCTTGCTATGATTTATTTTATTTTATTGTTATTGTTCTTTTTACATACACTACAACAACTACTAAATCAAGGACTCTTTATACAAATAACGCAATTACGTGGGTTTGATCACCTTTCAGTGAGAATTTACTGCAACATTTTGAAACAAACACAACTTTTCTAAAACGACTACATACATATTCCCTGATAATTAACATATTTTACTTTGTACACAATAGGGAAAATATAGGAAAACAACGGAAACAAACAAATTAACAGATAGGCAGATAATTTATATAGACAGATAAATATTTTTATCTATAAAACAAACAATTACACAATTATGATAGCGACACTCAAGGCTCTAGGATCAAAAATCATTTTAATGATCGAATAACTAGTTTGACAGAACATAACAGCTTGACAACATTAAAACTGAAATCACAAAAAGAATAACAGTTTTAATAAATTGTACAACTTCTCTTCTTTGTTAGAACAAAATAATCGTATTTCTGATGTTATTGAACAATTCATCTAAAGTGTTATGACTTATTCCAAATGGCATTAATTCTTATTGTTGGATTCAATCTAAGATGAAAAACATATTCAACATTTATATCTTTCCAATATTCATATTAATATCAAGGAGTTGTCGTTGACACAACTTCTTATAAACTGTATGTCATTGCCAATATAAAAACGAAACGTTTTTTCAACGTCGTTTTTTCGACAAAAAACAAAAGATGCATACATTGAATAGTTAACTTGATCAACAATTATGAAAAACTCAAATTATAAATTAAAATAAGAATAATAGGGAAAAAATGAAAATATTGAAAGTTCAGCTATTTTTCTATAATTTTGAAGAGGGAAGAGCGCCACAGAGTAATCTCCTCTAAATATCTCTAAATAATCCGGTATTAAATTAATTTTAATTTTGTTCGTTATCAAAACTGATTTCAGGCCATATTTTTAGAACTATTTTCTTTTCTTTGCTCTTAGAGAACCAAAATATAAGTAGAATTGAAGTAAACAATCACTGCTGTCACCATCATTTAGTGAGTGTATTAATCAAACTTGTTGTAAAATACATATGAGTATTTGTAGATAGGGTATGTACGACATATCAAGCGTTTCTTGTCTTGTTTAGATTTCATGCTCACAGAAAGTTTGTTTGTTTGTTTGAAGTTAAACATAAAGCTATACAATGGGCTATCTGTGCTCTGCCCACCACGGGTATTGAAACCCTGTTTCTAGCATCGTAAGTCCGCAGACATTCCGCTGTGTCACTGCGAGGCCTCAGAGAATGTTTACACATATGTGAGATGTAGAAAGACCAGTTCTGTAATGGGGTTAATTAACACGCAAGTGTTCTTCTTACTCATTGTCATAGATCGTACCTGTTTTGTATCACAGAATTCTCTCATGGAAGGTGTTGCTGTAGAACTATCTGGTTTTGTATCATATAATTACTTTAGCGAGATGAATTATGGATATATTTAATGATAATTGGAGGATATTCCCTCCATATTTTACTGTTGGAATAATCAATGACATTGGTAGTACATGAACATTGGGAAAAATGATGGTATTGTGTTCTATAGTTATCTTTCTCAGTCTTCTTCAAATCTTCTTCGGACTTGGAGCTCCTCCCCTCATTTCAAATAATAGTATTGTTTGATGTATGCCCTCCTTTTTTTCCCCCCATTGAAATGTCCAGTGACTTTAGTAGTACATGCACATTGGGAGAAATGATGGTATTGTGTTTTGTAGTAGTAATTGTCTCTCTCATACTTCTTTAGTATTGTCTCACGTCTTGTACACTGGTTTATTTTCTTTCAAATAAAGTTTATTTTCACTTTGCTTTTGTCCACCCAGTGGAACAACGGGAAGTTTACGGACTTACAATGCTAAAATCCAGGGTGCGATTCCTCGTGGTAGACACAGTTGATAGCTCAAAGTGGTTTTGCTCTAAACAAACAAACATATGATCACTTCGTTTTTACATTATGCTCGTTTTTTTTAAAGCTCAAAGTCATACTTAATCATGCATAGTATTTTCTGCCAATAACTCTTGTTATGAGAGTTCCTATTCTATCAGTACACCGCAGAATATCACATGGTTACTGCATGCAGATACTAAAATTGTCAAGCCACTTAAACACATTGCAGACTACACGTGGGCATGTAGATTGTCAAGCCCATTCAACACACTGTAGATCCTGCAGACAAGTATTTAGATTGTCAAACTCCCTGAACACATTGCATGTAGATATTTAAATTGTCAAGACATTTCAAAACTCTATAGACACTACATGCAGATATTAAGAACGTCAAACCACTTAAACACACTGTATATACTGCATGCATATATTAAAATTGTCAAATTCCTTAAACACACTGTAGATACTGCATGCAGATACTTAGATTGTCAAATCACCTAAATACAATATAAATATATCATGCATATATTCATATTGTATAGCCACTTAATCTAGTTTGTTTGTTTGTTTGAATTTCGCGCAAAGCTACACAAGGGTTATCTGTGCTAGCCGTCTTTAATTTAGCAGTGATAGACTAGAGGGAAGCAGCTAGTTAACACTACCCACAACCAACTATTGAGCTATGATTGTACCAACGAATAGTGGGATTGACTGTCACATTATAACGCCACCACGGCTGAAAGAGCAAGCATGTTTGGTGATGGGATTCGAACCCGCGCCCCGAAGGTTGCGAGTCGAGCGTCCTAACCACAAGGCCATGCCAGGCCTTTAGCCACTTATAAACACGGTAGATATTGCATGCAGTTACTTAGATTTTCAATCCTTTTTAACACGTTGTCAATACAGAATACAGATATTCAGATTTCCAATGTATTTGTAGATATTGCAATGAAAAGTGGTATTATTAACAAGGCATTTTACAAGATAAATAGACTGCACTTAAAAATAGTTTCAAACCATTAGTGTTTGCCCTTATATCAATTACATTTAATCAATTTTTTATGAAGTTCCATTTCATGATAAAATCACTTTCATACATCTCTTAGGTTTCCGAATACAAAAAAAAAGCATTGGTTTAAAAGCAAAATCATGATTACAAATAAATGAGATGCCAAAGTTAGACATAAAACCAGAAACTTCAGTGAATCTCTTTGATAATTACAAAAAAAAGCAAAAACGAGATTTTGGAGAAACCATGTGGTTAGATAACTTAAAAGCAAACTAGAGACTAGAAGAAACAAGAAACATCATAAAACATCTTCGTAGTTACTTGGCATTTTGATTATTCTGTAACTGAGCCTTTTCCATAAATTGATATTATTTAATGTACAGTTACATAAATTTATCGAATATTTTTTTTCGTGAAGAGAAAAATTCTTCTTTATAGAACGAAAGTTGTGTTTAAAATGGATAATTCTACGTTCTGTAAGAATCGATAACTCGTGTAATAAAGATGGTAGCGTTAACCAACCACAAAATCGCGACATTAGGCTTAAAACTCTTCGGTAGAACAACTTTGAATTTTATCATTTCAGCATGGTAACCTCAAAATTGTAAAAATAATAATTCTTTCCTTTAAAACAAGCTAGATGCATGTGTGTTTATTAGTCAAAAAGTCACATTTGAACATTTTTTAGGGTATTTGCAACATTATTTTCATCACACTCTTTGTTAGATTGTTTAATTCATAATATGGTTTGACCATAGGTTCAATAAGAGAACAGTCGTACAGTGATCTCTTTTTTAGTAGATATTAATTATTATCATTATCTTAATTATTTTCCTTTGCTATTCTCTTTTCTTTTTTTAGAATCACCGACTTTCCCATATTTGTTTATAGATAGTAGTTTTATTTACGGAACGTTGTAACCTTATAAGACTGGGCATGAATACCTGATACAAAGTTTTAAGTTATAATTTTAATTATAATCTTATTTCACAAACGAAGCTTGTAACCCTTATAGGCTATGTATCCCCACTACGCTTACTTCAGATACCTCTCTAATTAGGGTATTTTATCATTCCCACATGTCTAATTTTATTTACATGTGAGACATTTTGATCTTCTAAGTTAATTGTCTATAGTTGAGAAACAATACATAAAAGATACGAAGATAATGAAGAGAAATACTATCTTTTTCGAGATGTTAAAATTAACATACATTTTGAGTTATATCTATAGAGGCGTTAATATCCCACCCCCTCTACGTTACAATGTACTTTACGGTGAACAAGGGTAACCACCACCGTGATCTCATGCTACGTTATAGTGTACGTAGATTACAGTGAACAAAGATAACCACAGTTATATATATATGTGTGTGACGTAGTATGGTGTTTGTAACCTAGTTTGTTGCCATATATATGTGTAACTTAGTATGATGTTTGTAGCCTTGTTTTTTGCTATATGTATGTGTAACTTAGTATGGTGTTTGTAACCTTGTTTGTTGCCATAAATATGTGTAACTTAGTATGATGTTTGTAACCTTGTTTGTTGCCATATATATGTGTAACGTAGTATGGTGTTTGTAACCTTGTTTGTTTTCATATATATGTGAACTTAGTATGATGTTTGTAACCTTGTTTGTTGCCATATATATATGTAACTTAGTATGGGTATGTGTACCCTGGTATGGTGTTTGTAACCTTGTTTGTTGCCATATATACATGTAACTTAGTGTGATGTTTGTAACCTTGTTTGTTGCTATATGTATGTGTAACTTAGTATGATGTTTGTAACCTTGTTTGTTGCCCATATAGCAACAAACAAGGTTACAAACATTTGTAACCTTGTTTGTTGCTATATGTATGTGTAACTTAGTATGATGTTTGTAACCTTGTTTGTTGCTATATGTATGTGTAACTTAGTATGATGTTTGTAACCTCGTTTGTTGCTATATATATGTGTAACTTAGTATGATGTTTGTAACTTTGTTTGTTGCCATATATATGTGTAACTTAGTATGGCATCATACTAAGTTACACATATATATGGCAACAAACAAGGTTACAAACACCATACTAAGTTACACATATATATGGCAACAAACAAAGTTACAAACATCATACTAAGTTACACATATATATGGCAACAAACAAAGTTACAAACATCAGACTAAGTTACACATACATATAGCAACAAACAAGGTTACAAACATCATACTAAGTTACACATACATATAGCAACAAACAAGGTTACAAATACCATACTAAGTTACACATACATATAGCAACAAACGAGGTTACAAACATCATACTAAGTTACACATATATATAGCAACAAACGAGGTTACAAACATCATACTAAGTTACACATATATATAGCAACAAACGAGGTTACAAACGCCATACTAAGTTACACATATGTATGGCAACAAACAAGGTTACAAACGCCATACTAAGTTACACATATATATGGCAACAAACAAGGTTACAAACACCATACTACGTTACACATATATATGGCAACAAACAAGGTTACAAACACCATACTTCACTACTCTATAGATTACAGTGAACAAGGATAACCAACACCGTTATCTCATGCTACGGTACACATGCACATGGTAACAAACAAGGTTTCAACACCTTGCTATAATTCTGTTTATTTGGAATATCAGTTTCATACATTCAGGGCTTTCTTATGTTTTGCAAAATATAGAAGTGCGAAGTTATAAAGGTGTTTTTATTTTATTAATCGAAAAGCTAACTGGCAATTATGCAACGATACTTTAATTAAAATCTTAGATTTAGTAAATAAGGCAGACCTTTTATTATTGTATAAAGTAATTAACGTTGATCGTTTCTTTTTCTGTAAAAACACTGGAAGAGAGAGATTTTCTCAATGTCTGAAATTCAATTTACTTACTTTAGGTCCAAGAATAATTACATGCCTGTAAACTGAGTAATGGGATGAGAGGATTACTTAACATAAGCAAATTGTGCTGGATTAGTCCAATAAGTCGACCAATGAAATAAACCAATAAAGAAAATGTGTGCTCAGAATATAGCGGTTAAGATGAACGCATTCCGACCTCTGAGGTACAATATTAGATGTTTGTATACAAGTGATTGGTTATTTTAATACTGATAATGGAAACGTTTCTAGCAAAATCATAGTAAGCTGATTATAAAACTAAATGTTTTTACTCTCTTATTATCGTGTGTACAATTAGTTCCCTGCTTAGTATACACAGATTCACACACAGACACGCGCTGTAGATTGCTCTACTTCTATCAAAGGAGGCAGTAAAAATTATTCCGAAATGCATTCTTCAACTGACTAAATAACGCGTAGCGTTATTACAGTAAAGAATGAAATTTTAGACTATGATATTTTAAATCATTCTATCTTTAATTTAGAAACAGAAAATTGTTTGTTTGTTTTTAATTATGCACAAAGCTACACAAGGGCTATCTGTGCTCTGCCCACAACGGGTATCGAAACCCGGTTTCTAGCGTTGTAAGTCCGCAGACATACCGCTGTGCCACTGGGGGGTAAACAGAAAATAAAAAGATGTAGAATACAAAGTCTGGTGATCTTCGTAATTGTTGAACCTAAAAAGGACAACGTTCAGCTTCTATTGTCGTCAAGATGGTCTCATTTTCAAGTGTCTATTTCAAGGACTAAGGAGGGATCGTATATTCGTTGATGAAATCTAATCTAACTTAGTAATGCCGTGTAATATACAGCCAGGGTGTACAGTTTTGAAATACTAAGGATAGTTTGATGTTAATGATAGCTTGATATGAAACTGTTCAATAAATGCATATAAATAACAAGAAATAAAAAATATAATGTGTATATTATACATGCAAATAACTTGCTCCATATGTTTAATAAATTAATGTACGAATACGCAGTAGATGGCGTTGTCTGTAAATTACTTTTACTGACATTTTGTTCGTTTATTTTTAGAGCACAGCCACATTGGGCTATATGTTTTGTCCACCACGGGAAATCGAACACCGGATTTTTTGCGTTTTAAGTCCGTAGACTTACCATTATCACACCGAGGACTTTACTAACCTACGGAGAAGGGTTATTTGCTTTAATTGGTTTCGTCTATACTAAGCATCGAAAACGACAGTTAGAAAATAATTTAATTAGATTCAGAAGTAACGTTGTATACTGTATGTTCTTTGCTTATAATAAATAAATATCTCAATAGTGACCAGTTTCTTCTATTGAATAAAGGAAGTTCTCCGATAACACAGCGGTAAGTTTGTGGACTTATAACAATTTCAACTGAGTTTCGATACCCGTAATGGACACAGCATAGAAAGCCCATTGTGTATTTTTGTACTTAACTACAAAAAAATAAAATAAAAAATAAGGAATTTGACAAAAAAAAGATGGCCCCTAAAACGAATTCTTATTTTTCATTACGAGAAAAACTTTTAAATAAGTAGATAAATGATCCAAATATTTTACGTTTTTTAATATATTCAGAAAATTATTTCTCATAGATAGCTATCAAACAAGCAGGCAATGAATGATAACAATCTAGTAAAGCGATAGAATGTAGCTGATAATAATATTTAGAAAAAACAATGTCCATAAGAATTTAATGAGTTTCAGGTGGCATTCAAACGTTCTATATTCATAAAGCAAAGTCAAAGTCAAAGTGAATTAACAACAAATTCTGCAATATAACTGAGAAATGTGTCTTATCTTTGTCTTTTTTTAAGCATATACGTATATATATATATTTGTTTTTAGTGCATTATTATATATAATCTCAGTTGGATTAGGTTTTCAAAAACGAAAAAAAGTAAACTGTTTTTGTTTTATTGGATTTTCATAATGCAGTAAACTATAAT
Source organism: Limulus polyphemus (assembly GCF_000517525.1). NCBI lineage: Eukaryota > Metazoa > Arthropoda > Merostomata > Xiphosura > Limulidae > Limulus > Limulus polyphemus. The sequence continues at coordinate 298,306 of NW_013665995.1, read as the reverse complement.
AAAAATCTATGATGGAATTATTTTTACTTGCTTTCCATTGTAAAGATTCCTTAACTTAGTAGACATTTCAAAGCGTTTATTATATTTAACTTCAAATGTTTCTCGTACTCTTTTTTTTACTAAAGAGATCTTCCCTTGTTTTGCTTTAGTCACCTTACAGAATTTGCAAGTATTTTATGACAATTCAAAGTACGTTTGACTGACCGAGAAGGGTACTCATTTTTCGACGTTCTCATTCGATAAAGTACCGGGTTGGTTCATTTCTTATAGAACTTCCCTGACGTGGGCGTACATGGACAGAGGTCTTGGACAGTTTGATTATGCGACGAAGCACCAAAATAGCGTTGCTATATATAGCTACCATCCGTGGTCTATGTATAAAGAGGGTGAGGTGTACCTGTTTCAGCTTCTCCCTCCCCAGGAAGAGAGGGCGGCGTTCTTTGTCCCAATGTTGGGTTCATATCTCACTTCTGTGAGAACCGATCGACTTTAATCAAACAACAGTTGTGCGTATTAAAAGTTAGTATTCGAACTTATCGAATGTGTGTCACAGAAAATAAGACATCTTGCATTATTTCACTGCATTTTAGAATCCCTCGAAAAAACTGTCGTTCTCTGTAGTAGTCCTACGTCATTGCCACGTCAATGTCACTTGGAAGCGTGTGCCTGTTTTTGCATCCAAACATCTTTATAATACATGGAATTTAATATCCAGAAATCTTAATGCTACGTAATCAGGAAGCGAAAAATAGTTTTATTTCGTGCTGCCTTCTGTTTCAGGTAAACTTTTAGACATATTTGGATTCTCGGTTTGAGATAAGCAGGAACAGTTATTGATGATCTAATTCTCTTGTACTTTATCTCATGGAAATTGAACACGAACGAACGAAGTTGTCATTAAGAAAATGGAGGAACAAATAAAAGGTGAGTTCTAGCTTATCAAACCTTTACTTATTAATCTTAAAGAATAGCGCATATACGTATCTGTGTCACATTTGGGTATCTATGTAGATAAGGTGTTAATAACACTTTCTCGTAACAGTTTCAAGTTTACGTGGCACATCTTCATAAATCATTGTTCATGTATGATAAATAATATACAATTTGCTCACAATCCCAGCCTTAAAAACTCGAAAGTTGTTTCTGTAAGTGGCACTTTGTAAGTTCTTCTCTGAGAAGCTAAAAAGATCAATATAATAAGAGCAGTTCTGCTACGGCTACGTGAGATCTACTTCATGAGATGGGGATATTTAACTTCCGACTCAGGGGATTAGTGCTCCAAAAATAACCTTTTTATTTGATTCTGAATTTATTCGATATTTCCTGTGATTTTAAAATTTCAATTTGTTTTAAGGAGCCTATATAGTCTATACAATCTTCTTTGTAATGTTTTTAAAATTTATATTTACTTGTGATCGTGAAATTTTTAAGATATAGAACGTTTTTTAATGTGAATGAAATAGATCAAGTGCCTTAATTTAAATTTTCATTCTTTCCTATGCAGAAAACTATATCACTAAATAGTGTTTAAACAACACGGCCGTAAGGATTGTAGTGCTACAGTATTTCTAGTAATACTTTCGGTCGAAGGATTTGATTTGGTAAGAAAATTTAGGGGAAAACGAATAACTCTAAATTAAATAGGAAATTTCACACTTTCGAACAATACTGACTTATGTTATAAGACCTATTTTTCCTTTACCATGGCCTGACACGGACTGGTGGTTAGGGCGCTTGACTCGCAATCTGAAGATCGCGGTTTGAATCTTCGTCCCACCAAACATGTTCGCCCTTTCAGCCGTGAGGGCGTTATAATGTGACGGTCAATCCCACTATTCATTGGTAAAAGAGTAGCCCAAGAGTTGGCGTTGGTTGATAATGACTACCTGCCTTCCCTCTAGTCTTTTACTGCTAAATTAGGGACGGCTAGCGCAAATAGCCCTCGTGTGGCTTTGCGCGAAATTCCAAACAAACCCAATTCTTTGCCATCTTATACGGTAGTTAAAATGTACGGACACCATATATTTAAAGAGAGATCTGTAGAACGGTTGTTTTAGAAATCCAGTAAAGTAGTTTAAGAACTAAAGAGATTTTTGTGATTATTTTACAAATACATATCAAGTTATTATCGCATATATACACACACTCGCTTATATATAACCTTTATAAATCTTGCATTAGAAAATCATAGTTACCATGAGTGACCACCAGTTCAATTTTACTGTTTAATACATTTTGTATTTAACCGCTTCTTGCGTTATCGCTTGAGTAGTGTTCAGTATTACATTGTTGTAATCTAGTTAATATGATTAGTATTGTTAAAGTCATAGTACTCTTGTAAGTTCTCAACATTTTTGAAATAAAATTACCTAGTGCATTTACATAATATCTTTATCTCAAAGACAGGTTTAATTTCTAGGTAACGTATAAATTACTGATGTGAAGTATGACATTTTACATAAACATTCTTTTATCCCGAAGAAAGTATCATTACATTTCCCATAAATATACTTTTTATCTTGGAGTAAACAGTCAATTCATTTTTCTTAAAGATTGTTTGTTTGTTTTTAATTATGCACAAAGCTACACAAGGACTATCTGTGCACTGCCCACCACGGGTATCGAAACCCGGATTCTAGCGTTGTAACTCCGCGGACATACCGCTGTGCCACTGGGAGGCTTCTTAAAGATACCAAAAACTTGAAGTTAAAAAAGCTACCGCATTTCTAGAGAAAGTTAACTCTAAATTGGAGCAACATTGGATTACTTTTCTGTATAAATGCACTCTTCTATAAGAGTTACACATTATGATAACAAACATAATGATGCTTTTATTTATGAATAAAAGGTTATTATATTTATATCTTTGTAGGAGTAACATATTATTACATTGGCCAATCAATATCACCTCCAAATAAAATATCATTATTACAGTGCTACCGAAAGATAGCCTTAACCTTGAGTAAAAGAGATATTCGTTTTTATCTTGGAGTAAGAGGTTATTACTATTCTACATGCCCCCCAGTGGCACAGCGGTATGTCTGCGGACTTACAACGCTAGAAACCGGGTTTCGATACCCGTGGTGGGCAGAGCACAGATAGCCCATTGTGTAGCTTTGTGCTTAATTTCAAACAAACAAACAAACTATTCTACATAAATAATAATAATAAAGGTTACTATATGCCCACATAATTCTACTAGAATATTTGCACATTACTTTACAAACAGGTTTATACTAGAATACTTGCACATTACTTTACAAACAGGTTTATACTAGAATACTTGCACATTACTGTACAAACAGGTTTATACTAGAATATTTGCACATTACTGTACAAACAGGTTTATACTAGAATACTTGCACATTACTGTACAAACAGGTTTATACTAGAATACTTGCACATTACTGTACAAACAGGTTTATACTAGAATACTTGCACATTACTGTACAAACAGGTTTATACTAGAATACTTGCACATTACTGTACAAACAGGTTTATACTAGAATACTTGGTCATTACTGTACAAACAGGTTTATACTAGAATACTTGGTCATTACTGTATAAACAGGTTTATACTAGAATACTTGGTCATTACTGTATAAACAGGTTTATACTAGAATACTTGGTCATTACTGTACAAACAGGTTTATACTAGAATACTTGGTCATTACTCTATAAACAGGTTTATACTAGAATACTTGGTCATTACTGTATAAACAGGTTTATAAGAACAAAAACAAATAGACATAAATGCTTTCCCCGAATATTCCGCCTAGAAATAACTAGTTTCAGTGACAAACAGTGTGTCAAAATTTAAAATCATACTTACGTTAAAAAAATTGAAATGACTTGGTTGCATATGGAAATTTGCTTAGGAAACTAATGAAGAAAACAGAAAGAACTGTGATGATTAATAATATTAATCTGATAATTCATATAGCTAATTAGTTCATTCTTCCATCCAATTCGTTGTTCAGCCAGTTTACTTTATAAGTAGGCTGCGACGGAAAATTGTTCTTATTACATATTTGTCATTTATGATAGAAACTGATTTCTAGAGAGCTTAATATTAGTATCAGGAATGTAAAGTTACAAAGTTTATTTGTGATTGGTTGATGTTAAAAACACAGAGCCTTTGATTAAGAAGAGTGTGCTTGTGCTAACCGCATGTTACAAGTAAAACTTACGTAGCTTTTACATGAGATTTAATAAGCAAGAAAACGTAAAAACAGTCTCTATACGATTAATACTCCAAATTGGCTAACAAGAAAAATATAATTAAGGTCTGACGTCACTACATTCAGCTGTGGTGACATCATAATTTAATGCTAAGTGACAGGATTAGTCTCCACCTACCAAACAATGCAACATTACAATACGGCCATATGTTTTCATATTAACAACAAGTTATAAGCATGTTCTGTGGTGACTTCATAATCTAATGCCAAATGAAAAAAGTAATATGTTCATGGGACCAGATGTTTTCATAATAATAACAAGCTATAAGCATGCTATGTGGTGACGTCATAACCTAATGCTTAATGACAGAAATGATATCCACATACCAAAAATTACAACAAAAATGCGACCAGATGTTTACATAATAGCAACAGTTGTAAGCATGCTCTGTGGTGACGTCATAACCTAACTTTAAATGACAAAAATAATGTCTACATCCCAAGAAATGGGAACACAAGAATGTGATCAGATGTTTCATTGTAACAACAAGTTCAGAGCAGAAGAAGAATTCAAATGTTAGAGACAACCGCGATATGGAGAAACGTAATTTATTTTAACACGTACTGGTGACTAAATAAGTATAAAACAAACATATTAAATATGATAATAATGTATATGTTTGCATATAAATTAAATCAATATTACAAGTCTTAGTCTTTTAACCAAATTTATTTTATATATATGAGAATATCTTACTATGCATCCTTTAGTGTGGCTATAATAAATTTTTAAGTCTAACCTTTTCAGTAATAATCATAACAAACTCTCAGAAATTACAAAAAAAGAGAATTTTTTTTAACATAAGTTACCGTTTCTTTTTCAGATAGAGTGTTAAAATACCACAGTAAACAAGGTAAGATGGCTTACCACATACTTCTGAATTAACTAAAATAAACAAATTTCTTAAGCATAGTTAAATACACCTAACAGTTTTGGTTTACTTGATCTACTTAGCCTTGGAATTAAAGAGAAAAAATGTAACAATTTATGTACAAAAAAAAATAGTAATTTATAACCGTTTACGAAAGCATACGTCAATAAATGAGGACCTTTTCTTTTCTTGGGTTTGAAAGAACGAGTTCTGTTTTCATAATCGTAACGGGTGGTTAGTATAATTATTTATAAACAAACTTCGGATCGGTTCTGTTTTCTTTCGTTTCTGACGACTAACACTTGCCGTACCTAAAACCGTTGACGTTGCCATAACAACCGTGACGTCATCAAGCATCAGTTAAGCCAAGACAAGTAACAAGTTTCTTTGAAAAGAGGAATACAATTTTAAGGAAGGAAGATCAGTGTTGAAGGGACATGTCGAATCCATCCGCCGAGACTTTACATTATAGCAGAGATCCTTTTAAGAAGTAAACTTCAGAACTGAATAATAGTTCTATAGCAACCCTTAGCGAAATGGTATATTCTTATTCGCATCACGAATTCAAATTAATAACAAAAATTAAATGAAATTAACATATCTAAAGGAAACAGATTATCTTAAATTAGTGTATCTGTAGCACTGAAATATCTTAGATTGTAAATGAACTTGGGAAATTATAGAAACAAAATCACTCATAGCTTTAACAAGGAATACATGTATCTTGCTATTGACATTAAACGACCATGAGTTCTTACAAACATTTGTAATATCTAATAAACGTGTATATTCAAATAGTGAAAATTATAAAGGGCTCTTGTTTTGACATATTAAATATGTGTAACATCTAAATTGTATTCAGCAGGTGAAATATAAGGGTCTCTTCTAAGTTGTTAAATATTAGATGTATCTATTGCACGTTCAGGTGATTAAAAGTAAGAGCAATTTGTTTTTCAGTTGTTAAATAGTTGCAATACTTAATGTGTATACAGATGATGAAAGTAAGATTCTCTTGCTTTCGATCTATTAAATATGTGTAATATCTAATGTACATTGAAGAGGCGAAGAGTAAGTGGTCTATTACTTTTAACGCATTAAAATGTGTAATTTTGTGTATATTTTGACAGTAATAATGAAGGTTCTCATGTCTTGAATTTAAAAAATATTTAAAATATTTAATGTATGTTCAGAGTGTGAAAAGTGGGCATCTCTTTATTTTTGGTGTGTGAAATAAGTGTAATAGTTAAGGTATATTCAGGCAGAGGAAAGAAAAGTTCTCTAGCTTTTGGATTATTAAATGTTTGTACTGTTCTTGAGCTGTTAATGGCTTGTAATATCTAACATATATTCTGACGTTGAAAAGCAACGGTCTTTTGTTTTTGAGTTACTGTTTTTAACAAACAGTGTTTAGGTGGTTAAAATAATGCTCTCTTTTGCACTTATAAATATATAGCAAGTTAAGAGTTTCTTACTTTTGAAGTATTACAGAAGTTGAGTATGTTATATTAAAACGATTGTGGAGCCTCACCACGTCGTTATAGTCCATGTCGTCACATCTTGTTTTGCTCTATCTGACTGCCATCTATTTGACAATAGCCTGCAATATAGTTTCCACTGCAAAAGTCTCCGCTATAAGGTTGTTTTGTCAAAAGCACACCACTGCTACCAACATTCTTTCCATAATCTACAATATAGTTTCCACTGCAAAAGTCTCCGCTTTAAGGTTGTCTTGTCAAAAGCACATCACTGCTACCAACATTATTTCCATAATCTACTCAGTGTACAAGGACTACCTTTTTCCAGCAATCATTTCAACAGTCCTATCACAACGAAATCCATAGGCGCTACATTTGGTAACTTGGCCGGAATTTCTTTGTGTGAAATAGCACGAATGCTCGTTTCAATTGCCAGCTGCTTAAAGTACACGACAATTTAAAATATATGTTTCCCAAATACAAAGTCTTCTTTATTGTTGAACGCTGGTTTTTTATAGTCGAACGGCAGTGGCTTCCAACTTGCGTAGGTCACTTTCATTGCTAGCTTTTAAAATAACTTCCGAATGCTGTTTGGATGGCTGAATATCACTGCATTCCAACTTGTGCTTGCCGATGATAGCGAGATACAGAGTTTTTGACCTCTAATATTCTTTGTTTCTCGGCTGAAGCCTCCTGGAGGTAGAATCAATGTACTCAAGTTTGCAGCTTGGGCATAAAGTATGTTTGTCTAGAACAACTGGAAGAATTTTGCAATTGACCATTGTGTTCGTGGATCCTTACATCTTACAAGACGCCACATTTCGCTTACCACGGCTGGAGTACGACTTGTAGCAGGACTCTCTTTGGTTGGTCTTGGTTCTCCAAGTTGGTCCATATACTTTTGTTTTCCAATACCATTAAATGGAAAGGATATTCACGTCTTAAAAATGCTAACTCCCCAATCTGAACAAACCTTTGGGTCAGAAAAAGCTGTTACATACCATTTCCAAAAGTGATCATTTATCGATGGCATCACACTACCCAGCTATAGACAATGCCAAAATGTAGTTGTGATACATTACGTTCCACAGCGACATTATATTGGCTGTTGTTATCACGTGACTTCCTGATTTGCCTGTTCAAAATCTTTTAGTATGTCTTTTGGGTACATTGGTCATTGGCATAGACAAGTAGAAGACCTTACTCGAGACCTGTGATTTATCCATTCGTACTTCCAGCTGCAAAATTATACCCAGACTATAGAAGAACCATATTCGTATTTGTCATGGTTGCAGACGGTTCGAGGAAAGTTTCGGGAAGAATACTTGCCAAATCAAGGTGCTTCTGCTGTCCGAGAATTGTGAAAATATGGACTTCTCGAGAAAAACTGGAATGTTCCAAAAGGCAGGCTGGTGTGATAGCCATTGCTGTCGATGAACGATTTTGTCTGGATTATTTTGCATCTAACTACTCTTCCATTGTAGCATATGCTATAGAGATAACTTTTCTTGGTATTAGAGCGCAAAGAAGGAAGTAAATGTAGGAATGGCTAATATCAGTCCTTCAAAAACAATACAAACAAAATAGTAAGGATGGTACTAGCATAATTCTTTCACAGTAGCATAGACAGTAATTAACATATAGCAATATATATAACTACTCAATCACAATTGAGTTTAATTTACCCTATTTTTGTCTTTTAACATTCTACTACTGTGTGCCTGTGCTATTATGTAAGGACGATGCAAATGACATCCCTACTATCTTGTTTGCGTTGTATTTAAGGCATTGTGTTTGTGTATATTACGCTGGTGGTGAAAAAGGGGGCTCTAACTTTGAAATTATTAAATGAAATATTAAATGTACATTGAGTAGTCACAAGTAAATAGACACCTAATTTTTCGTCATTTAACTGATTTATGCTACCTAATTTGTGTTCACAGAGCACTATATAAATGAAAATGGTCCGCACACTAATTATCTTGTGCTACAACATGCCTAGGACTCAAGGTTCTTTCGAATTGTCAGATTTTGTTAGAGGAAGGATAGTTGGTCAAGCAGATGGTGGAATAAGTCAGCGGCAAATTTCGCAGAATTTCGGGATCCCGCTTTCGACAGTCAACAGAGTCATCGTGCAGTTCAGG
>NW_013665995.1:272336-288996 GCF_000517525.1 Limulus polyphemus | reverse complement strand
TTCATGTAAATATGACTGAAAAATTTAATTTTTTCTGAAAAGGTGGTGTCTATTTACTTGTGACCACGCTGTGTATGTTAAGGCGATGAGTAGTAAAGTTATATTGGTTTTAAATTACTTAATATGGATTAGCCTTATGTATATTATGGTAGTGAGTAGTAAAGTACGTAACGTACTTAATATGAATAAAGCTTATATATATATATTAAGGCAGAGAAGTAAAGGTCTCTTAGTTTTAACTTACTTAATATAGATTAGTCTTATGTATATTATGGGGTTAAGTAGTAAAGGCCTCTTGGATATATCTTATTTAATATGGAGTCGCCGTATGTATATTATGGCGGTGAGAATAAATATCTCATAGTTTTGAATAATTAAATGCTGGTAATAGTTAATGTATATTTAGGAGGTGAGAAATAAGAGTTCATTTAATTTTGACTTTCTACATGCATGTAGTATATAATATACATACTCAGGCAGTTGAAAGTAAGCGTATTTGTTTTTTACTCGACAATAACTTGTAATGTCTAATAGGTGTTGAAAAGTAAGGAACGCTTGCTTTAAACATATTCAATATGAATAATATCAAATGTGTATTGAGGAGTGAAAAGTAAAGGTGTTTGTTGAGGAATTATTAAATGTTTATAAGATCTAATCTATTTATTATTAATTAATTAATCAAAGAAAGCCATCTACATAGATTATAACTAAAAATTATACCAGTAACTGATATATCTAATTTTATATATCGTTGTTACTTATAATGATTATAATGCATTGATTCATCAGATATTTACCTTCGTTGGTGACTACCAATGACTACCTCATGTTGTTAGATCAACTTAGAAGATATTAAGTTAACCCTAAATCTATATACTTATCTAAAAATGCAAATTCATTCTCATTATAAAAATATATTATTAACAAGGGGAATTAATGAAAATAAATAAATATTTAGCGTTTTAACTATTACTGTTAATGAAAATAACATCAAAGAAAGAATAGAAAATAGTTTATTTTTAAAAACACATAAAAAGTAATTGTTTGCTTCATGCAACATCACCGATTCCTTTTCCCTGAAAAGCTTATTTTTCGTATAAACCGTACAGCTTCTTATTCTGCCTCTTACCAGATTCTAAGTTTTGTTTAATATTGAAATCTGCATTGCCTTCAGCTAACCAAGTGTATATGTTTAGTGCCACAGTGTAATTTTTAAAGACTATTGTTAATAACAGAAAAACGTTTTATTTGTAATATAACTAGTGAGTATGTTGTTACAGAAGACGTGGTTACAAACTAGGCTATTTCTATGAAAACATTTCTTATCAATGAGTCATTTAGATCACGTAGACGAGAACGGTTACTAGTACGATGATCACCATCAGAAACGTTCATACTACCATGTGTTTCCATTATTAATTTGAATACTGGAGTCCGTTAACATACTATATTCATGGCTTATTTAAGACGTGTAATATCTAAAGTATACTAAAGTGGTAAAAAGCAAGGTTACCTATATTTTGATTTATTAAATATACCTAACATCTAATATATTTTAAAACAGTGACATTATTGAGTGTTTTTTAATTGCAAAATATTTGTAATATCTACATTATATCATGATGTGAAAGTCTCTTTCTTTAGACTAATTAGATATGTTTAATATTTTATCCCTTTTAGGGAGAGAAATATGAGAGGTCTCTTACTTTTAATTAATTAGTTTATATATAACAGTAACGTATATTCTGGTGGTAGATAGTAGGGATCTCCCGCTTCTGCCTTATTAATTACGTGTAATGACAAGTGCATGCTTCGGCTGTGAAAAGTAGAGAACTACTTTCTTGTGAGTTATTTAATGTTTGCAAAATCTAATATGTCTGCAGATGGTAATAGTAAGGGTTTCTTGCTTTTGACTTCTGAAATATGCGTAATTATCTAATGCATATTGAAGCAGTGTAAAACTATGGTCTCTTGTTTTGGAGTTTTTTAACGTTTATAATAACTAATGTCTATTCAGGCAGTAAACATTAAGGGGTGTTTTGTGTATTGAAAATTTGTAATATCTAATGCACATTGAGGCTTTGAAAGTAGGGTATTTTTTCAGTTATTAAATATTAGTAATATATTATGTATATTCTAGCAGAGAAAGTAAGAGTCTCTTGCTGGCTCGGTTATTAAATGTTTCTAGCATCTAACCTATATTTAATAAGGTGAAAATTAATTGTTTTTTTATTTCTCCTATGCTTGTAGTGTATTACTCTGATGGTGAAAAAGAAGGGTCTCTTGCTTTGGAATTAGTAAATGTAATAATAAATATATATATATATACTAAAGCGGTGAGTACTAAAGGTATCTTAAGTTTAACTTACTTATGGATTAGCCTTATGTGTATGAAGGCAGCGAGTAGTAAAGGTCTTTTGGTTTTACCTTATTTTTTGGTGAAAACTACAAAAGAAAACTTACTAATTTAGGATGTATATACCTGTAGTAGTTAGAATTTGTTTAAAACTAAATATAATTGGTCTCTTGTTTTTGAATTATTCTATGTTTGTAGTATCTAGTGTTTATTCCAGGAGTTAAAAATAATGGATATATTGCTTTTTGAGTCATTAAATGGTTTTGATAGCAGATAGGGACTTAGAAACCTCGTTAATCTATATCAGGGAATTTGGCGGGATTCTTCAATGTCTATTCTGGTAAATTACTTAGGTTTAAATTAGAAAATCCGAAGATTTATGAACGAAAAAGGTTTACATTCGTTTGAAACTAAAGGGTGAAGTTAACTTCAAATTAAGTATTATGCAAAAATATCTGAATTACTTTTTTAAATAATTAATAGCTTAAAAGCAATTATTTTAAAATAAAGAGACAGCCACAAAGAAGGTCGTCCTATATTCTAGTGAATTATAAGCTACTTCTTAAAACATCTGTCTCAAAATAAAATAACCGATAGAAGACCTCAAGTGACAGTTGATTTTGAGAAAAAAAAATAGTTTTTGAATATTCTAGTTTGGAGTGAATTGGGTTTTCAATCACTCAACGCTTTCTGTTCTTCGTTTAATGTAAACAAGACATTTTTTAATTCTTTAATGTCATCTCGTTGTACTAATCTTATGTAGAAAGTTCTTAAGAACAAAACTAAAAAATATATATATTCACAAAAGCTTGATTTAAACTGCCTGTTATGTAACGTGTTAGATTTTTTTTAGGTTTATACGCTACATTTACTACCCACGTTTAGTCCTTTGAAGCTTCAATGATACGTTTTAAATAAGATTGATTGAAAGTGCCCAAAACGCACCCAGTGATTGACTATTTCTCGATGCTTACGGTTTGGCTGTAGGGTGAAACGGTAATGAGAAAATACTGAAACTCAACATATGAGGTAATGGTTTGGCAAACTACAGTATTTTCACATAACTGTAATTATCTTGTATTCAAATCTAGCTCATGAAATAGATTACATTGAAAAGTGCTCCCTGGTGAGCTAATTTCCATATATCCTGTGGTTTTAGCCATTTATATCTATTCAAGCAGTTGTTACCATTTATACTTCTATCTGTAAATAAGCGAGAGGTAATCACACAGTTATTAATTCTAAACTTTAAAACTGTTTATAATTAAAAATGATATTATGTGCATTATCTGTAAAAAAATTGAAGATTATTTAAAGTTCAGAGAAACACCAATTACAGGGAATGTTTTTGATGAAAACTAAAAAGGAAACTCATTAATTTAAGATGTCAAACATCAGATCAATTTTTTGTTTTTGATATTTTCATTGGCTTACTATTTGCGTTTCGAATCAATTGCACCGCTGAGATCCAAATAAAAAAGGATGAATTTCACTTTTAAACAAATACGGAGATCTACACGGACCATGAATGTGAATAAATTTGGAACATTAGTTTGTTTTGTTTTTGTTTTGCTTATAACTAGTCTCATCAGATCTGAAAAACCCGCTTGAGAATAAAGCAAACAGTAGAAGCAGTTCAGGGTTTCACCGACTAAATTCTGTTATCAGTAATTAACTTTCGTTTTCCGTGAAGCCTTATCAATCGATGCTACGAGCAGAAAAAGTTCAATGAAAGCAGAAAAAAGGTTGGATTTATCCTTAAAACTACCTTTCTGAATACAGCTAAACTCCTGTCAGAAACTCAAAATCCATCATATACGATTCAACACTGCTTATTCGACAGTGTCCAGCACAGTTCTCAGCTAAACATTGAATTTAATGAAGGTTTTGAAAGGATTTCTTATAAAAGTGCCTTACTTTTGCTCTTAATACAAATATATAGAGCTGAAAATATTTTTAATGCCATAGGTTATCTTTCAAGTTCTGAAATCTTAACTGGTGTTATTTCATTGTTACAGTGTGATTATTTCTATTTTAATATGTATGTGGAAATAGGTGTTTTCAATCTGTACTGTATACCTTATAAAACATATTGGCTAAACGGCTAGCTTAGAAACTCCTAAGGTTCAATTATAGCCATTCATACTCAAATTTGAAAATGCTGACTAGACGGGTGAAAGTCAGTTATCGGCATCCGCCGCCTGTGTTCTTAACTGAATAGTGGGATTAACTTTTATAACGCACTCACGACTAAAATTTCGGAGCGTGTTCAGTGGTATACTTCAGGCTCGAACCTTAGACTTTCCAATCCACAGCCCGGCACGCCAATCATTAGGCCACGCTTGGTCCATTTTAAAAATGCAGCGTCATATAATTCGAAATCAAATGGGTTTTAAATGATAGCGATCGTCCTCTGATCTGACATTCAAAATTGCGCATATATTTCAGAGGGCAGTCAATCAGGAACGTCTGTCGTGAGATTGACTTTCATTTTATAACGCTTCCGAAGCTGAAAGTGTGAAGCATGTTCAGCAGCATATCACTGGCTCGAAGCTTGGACTTACGGAGACGCAGCCAGGCACGTAACCACTAGGTCACTCCTGGCCTTACAGTTATATACGTCTTTCAGAATCTTTACGTTACTTCACAAGAAATGTTGGTTGTTGTATACACTAAGACATTGATAACTACAAAAATAATACAACTAACAAAAATGTAGACGTAAAGTAGTGACATACGAAAATATAGTAGATAAATAGTCATGTCGTTAAGAATAAGACCAAATGACTTCCGAAACGATAACCATATTTTCTATATGAAAAGAGAGAGAAATGTTAACTATTTTTCTATTTTTTAATAATTATAATAGACTTTCATCATCACTGATGGTCGGGTAGCTGATGAATTTATTCAAAATCAACATTTAAATTATTTCAATTGTACAACCAAACGACTCGTTGTAAGTACAACGCAATTTGTTTTCAATTGAATACGCCACTTTTGTACTTCTTATAGATAAACCAATACCCCTTAGTGGCTCAAAGGTAAGTCTGAGAAGGTCGGGTTTCTTTGTAGCTTTGTAAGTCCGCAGACATATCGCTATGCCACTGGTGGACTAAAGGTCGGATTTCGATATCCACGGCAGGCACAACACAAAAAGCTCATTGCGTAGCTTTGACAAACAAACAAGATAAAGCAATAATTAAGAAATACAATAAATATATAACATATTTTGTAGCCTCTCTTATTCTATTTTATTAATAGCATGTATAAAGTTCAATAAAAAAATTAAAGTTAACAATCGTAATATCATTTACACTTAATAAAAAACGCCGACTATAAACATATGATATACAGCTGGGATATAATTATTATTAATATCTAGAACGTTAATTCCAAGCGGTCTATAATGCTTTCGATCTTTAAAACTTGTCTTATAGATATGTTTACAAACTTTTATGATACTCCGACTCCCCCCCCCCCATAGTGGAATACTGGTATGTCTGCGGATTTACAACGCTAGAAACCGGGTTTCGATACCCGTGGTAGGCAGAGCAGAAATAACACATTAGGTAGCTTTGTGTTTAACTACAAACAAACAAAATACTCCGTCTGAAAGCAATATGCATCACAATTTAGGTTTTTATTGGCTAAAAACTTTTAATTTTATATATATAACTTTGTATTTAGAAAAGAAAACTGACACAACTTAGAACAAAACACCTTTTTAATTGATGAATTAGGTCGTGTATTCAAGATGAAATAAAAGTGAAAATGGGCGCCACCTGCCATGTATAGACAGCAGAACTAAATACAAAAACTAGAACTACTTTATTACACTAGTAATGTTCCAGTATCACTACGCTATCGCACCCCAAATATACACATCCTCACTGAACACTTTATACCGATACGTCGATATAAAAGAGGATATATTTCAGATAAAACAGATTTATACAATGGAATAAGAATTAGAAATGTTTGAGATATATGCCCTTCACTATGTTTACTGAACTGTAATCAAGAAAATCAGGCGAAACGTTGTTTTTATCATTTTTAATCCTTATCTCAGTCTAGAAATCCTAGTAATTTATTTGTAAGCATTTAATGTGATTTCTAGGAAATAGCTTTTTGCATTAATCGTTATTTATTTATTTAATTTCAGCCAAAACTTTAAAAACTGTTCAAAACATTTTACTGTTTGTGTTTATACGCTGTTAATAGATATGAATTGAACAAACATTTCAATAATGCTTCAAATGTTACTGATAATTCAGACTATAATAGCATCAAATTCATACTACATTCAGTGTTAATTTTATCGGCTTTCTTAATTTGACAGATAATAAGATCAAAAAGTTAAATAAGTAAATGTTGACGTCAAACATATCGACTAGTTTTAATAAATACATTTCTGATAACAAGGACAGGGAAAAATCGGAAATAGTAAACATTTTGTCTTTTATTCTTGTTTGTAGAGATGGGTGCTTAGCGAATGTATGTGACATCACAACAAATAGCAAATACGTATTGCTTGCGTCGAAATTATTAAGTGCGACATGTAAATCCACACTCGTGGATCTGATTTAGGGTTAATATGATGGTACCAAGTATCTTAATACATGTTTAAATTTACATCAAAAGATAAGATCCTGTATAATTTAAGTTCGACGGAGTTAATTTTGAAATAATGTTTTTTAAAGCATAAATTCAAGTTAACATTGAAATTTTAAGTACTGTTCAGATATAGAGCTATTATGGTTAATAAGCCAACTAACGTTTCTATTTATTGTTTGCATTTTACTTTACGAACCATATAAAGTCTGCTCTTCACCTTGGGTCGACTGTCAAGTAATGTACTAAACGACGATGTTACAAATATATGAGTGGTCTTTAAAATAAATTATGTATTGACTGGTTTAAATGTTTACCAAGTCAGGTGATGTATAAGTCTGCTCACTTAATGATATAAAATCAACGTGTTCTATAAAACGAATAACGCATTAATTAAATGCTCGCCAAATCATGTTTTGCACAAATTAAGTTTTGGGTTATACGATATTGATTTCCACCTTATTATATTGGAATTAATCAGCTTGTAACGCAATCATGAAATCTTCAATTGTTTAGAAAAATTGAAAAATCATAACACATTAGTTTATGAGGAGGAATTTTTTATTCATTCTATATTTTTCAAACTTGCATAATTCACTTATAATTAAACCATATTCATTACGTTTGTATCAAATCGTTTTTCTGCATAATTATCTTTATTGAAATGTTAATTTTTTGGGGGTTATGAAAACTATGAACCTAGAATGATGGTTGGATCGTATGGTGTTTTTTTAGTGAAACACCAATACGTGACGTGGCATTCCTAAGGCTATGTGAACAAAATATTACGTTTCTGTGGTGATGTAGTATTCAGTTTAAAAGACATAGAAGAACGTATCTATGGTGACGCAGGGTGCGAAAAAAGAAGTAAAAAACAGTTACCAAAACATTTTTATTGTGATATGGATTTTGTATCAAACAGACGATAGCTGCCAACATGTTTCTATGAGAATGTGAAATTCGGTAAAATATAAACAACAGCCGTCACAACGATGCTATGCTAATATGTAATTTAACCGAAGCAGTTATAAAAACTTAAAGTGAAATATAAACGTAAAACTTAAATTTTAGTAAATCATAATAACATCGTGGTGATGCTTAATCAAAATAAGACTCCAAAGGAATTACGTTTTTTTGTGTAATTTCTGTGATTACATATTCAATGACATTTAGACTGACTGTCAGGTTACGTTGACATGAGTTCTTTACACCTTCACCTTAAGTCAACATCTCATAAGATGATTCCTTATATTAACAAGGATAAGTTCCAGTAACAATATTTATAAAGTTCAGTGCAACTTCTCCTTATAGAAAACGTACAGTATGAAACACCACGTGTTCTCGATACTCAAAACACTGACAGGTAGAAAGCAGTTCTTATGGAGAGACTGAAAACCGACACTGGAATAGAACATGTGGCTCAGAAATTGACATGATATCAGGAAAGTGTTTTTGAGCGCACCCTGACAACATGTGCTTTTATAAAATATCTTTGAATAGTTCATCACTATTGAAGAAAACTATTTATATGAATAAACACAAAATGTATTCAACATCCTTCCAGAAAACACGTGCAAAGAAGAAACTCGAACCAAGTTGTTCTAATGTTTACATTATTTTGTGAGAAACCCTTCATAAGCTCCTTTTTATGAAAGGATCTCAGAATTACCAAAAATATATTCTTTCAAACTCAACGTTTATTTGCAAGAATCTTATGTTGTTCTAATCTACACATTTGAAACTCCACTTTTAGGAACTTTCAGCTGATATTATCAGACATATGTTTCTATTCTAAGCTCTACAAATGGATGCCTAAAAATTTTGTTTATGACATTTAAGTTATTTAGTTTAGGTTACGAGGACCTAACATAAATAAAATACATTAGACTGATTGAAAGAATCGGTACACAAAAGATGTTGGATCACGTTTTAGTGATAATAAATCCATTAATTTACTTTAGATAAACCAAAAATGCTCATAATCCTCCGATACTGGTCAATACAATCAAGAGCAGCTTTTCTAAAAAATTCTCACATGAGTCTGTGTCAGTCCACTCCTCGGAAGTTAATTGAACAACTACTTCCTACATGTTCTACGAAGCACGTGATCTAAACTGCAGGTTTCTATAAATTATTCTTAAACTTCTGGTAGTCTTTGTACTCACTAAACAATTATTACATAACATTATAAAATCTCTAGTAAGCTAAGTTATCACTAGATGCTATAGAAATAGTTCTTAAAAGTATATTGTTTCACTCAATGTCATCTCTCATATTGCTTTTGTTAACCCCCTTAAAACGTTTTAATCTGCAAAACAACAGAGTTATACGGAAAAGAGAGGATGATCTCTGGATAAATGAATGAAACCGTACCAGAATGATCTTGAAGAATTCTATTACGAAACAGATTTTTGTGTTGTTCAAATATTCTATAGAACCTATAGTTACCAAATTCTTCGGCTCCTTTTGTGTCGATTAGAGAGAAAAAATTATCTTAAACCTCAATTACCTTTTTATAGAGCGAGGGCAAACTTTGCAACATGTTACTTTTATTGAATAGTAAATCACTTCCTTACTCTGAACAGCAAGATCTTCATAGGGCCTGTCTGTTCGGAACAGAGAAGAGGCAGAGGATGCTCATAAAGACTCAACATTGTAGTAGTCCGTTCCGAATAATTTATGAGAGTTGTTTGAAAATGTTATATAGCAGTTTCTTCGTCATAAGTTACGCTCCAATTCCCCTAGATTATTTCAAAATTACTTTAGTCAACTTCCAGAACTAAAACAGACACAGACTATTTTCAGCTAATCGCTAAGATGGAAAGCTAAGATAAACATATTAATGATAATATGGGTCAATGTTCATTGTAACCAAACAATTAATCAGTAATATAATCGCACTTAAAATTCCAATATTACATTTACTATGCAATTTGGAGATCACTCAAAGTTGAAGTCAAAAGCAGTTATATCTAAACTGTGATGTTATATTTAAGGAAATCTGACTTATCAGTAATCTGTGAATATCTTCTCTCCAGTGAGCGAATTAAAATAGTTAAGCCTTTATCAAATTGTGCTCAGTTTACAAAAGCAGTGTATTACATAACAGAATATATACATTTTGTCGTTGTTTTTGTGTCCAAGGAAAAACATATTAGTATTCTTTGACTATTATTTCTTAACTAAACTAACAAAATACAGTTCTTTAGGTACACTACTGAAAAATGGGAAACAAATGATAGAAAAGCATAGTTCTTTAAAGTATTTTCATCAAAATAATCAGGCGAGGTATATTTTATGTTGTTTTAACGCTATAACAAATATTGTGTTTATACTATCGAGAAGGGAAATCGAGTTACTGTCATGGCTCTAATAGTATAACAGAGATCCACCGACGGGACATTCGATTCTTTGAGGTAGAAAGAACGCAGATACTCATTGCGTAGTTTTGCGTAAAAAAACAAACAAGTATAACAAATATGTCAACGTGACTTTTCATTCGACGAGAAAAAGGTGTAGTTTAAGTACGTAATATATGTCAGTTGTTAACCGCCTTATAATAATATCTTGATAATGCTTACTCAAAATAAAACGCCAAAGGAAAGTTGTCTTTGGAATAATTTGTGTGATTACTTATTCAATGACATTTAGATTGACTGTCAAGTTACGTTGACACGGGCTCTAAGTCAACATCTCATTAGATGATTTCTTATTATAATAAGAATAATGACATTACTTAATCTTTTTCAATACTAATATCTTTTTACTTGCATCATCTCACTATATATATATATATATATATGAATAGTAAATATGCGATAGCTTTCACACTATCAAAGTCAGTTCCTTTTAGCCGCTGTTGTAACACAGAAACCTCCGGAATTGGAACAGGAAGCATTGTAACAGATGTTTTGCTTGTATTATCCTGTTCTCTGAATCCAGAGGTAAGTAACGGATACATTTCTTGTATTATCAGAAATCAGACGCAGGACATTTCCATCTCTCTAACATTGTAACGGATGTTTGTTTGTTTTTTGTACTATCAAGAATCAAATATTTCTAACATTGTAACGGATATTGTTTTTATACCAAAAATCAAATGCTTTCTACCATTGTAACGGATGTTTTGATTGTATTATAACGAATCAGATTCAGGGCATTTCTGTCTCTCTAGCATTGTAACGGATGTTTTGTTTGTACTGTAACGAATCAGATTCAGGGCATTTCTGTCTCTCTATCATTTTAACGATTGCTTTGCTCGAATTCTCAAGAATCAGAGGCAGGACATTTCTCTCTTTCTAACATTGTAAGGATCTTTTGTATGTTTTATAAAGAATTAGAGGCAGGACATTTCTCTCTCTCTCTAACATTAAAATGGATGTTTTGTTTGTATTCTCAAGAATCAGAGGCAGGACATTTCTCTCTTTCTAACATTGTAACGGACCTTTTGTCTGTATTATAAAGAATTAGATGCAGGACATTTCTCTCTCTCTCTAACATTAAAATGGATGTTTTGTTTGTATTCTCAAGAATCAGAGGCAGGACATTTCTGTCTCTATAACATTGGAACGGATGTTTTGCTTGTATTATCAAGAACCAGAAATAAAATATTTCTGTAGCTCTAATGTTATCAAGAATCAACTAAAAGATATTTCATTTCTGTCGCTGTAACGCTGTAACTCAGGGCACCACAGAGATTAAACTCCGAATTTTAGAATTAAAAGCCTTCAAGCTGCACCACTAGGGTTGGGATATTTTATTAGCCAGATATTATGTTTTACGTAATAATAAGCAATTGTCGTTAATTAAATAATATTTCAATTACAGCATTACGTCACCAATTCTTGAAATAGCTGTAGTTAGGTAAGTGGAGAATTAAATATGTTTTCTTATAAAAACAGAAAATATATTTATACATTTGTGAAAAGTATTATAAAATAAAATCGTACATCAAGTTAAATGAAAATTTTATTTTCCTGACAGTTGAACTGGTGAATAGTGCATGGATTTGGCTCTCGGTAATAAAATCGGTATTTGAGTTGGTTTGTTGTTTTCAAATGTTAGCACAGCACCTTATTAATTTTCATTTGATGCCATCCTTTGGCGTTGAAGCAGTAGAAGCAAATCTCAAAATAAAACATTTTAGGGAAGATAATTAGTACTTCAACAATTTTTGTAGCGTCTCGTTGTCGCTTAGGCTAAAAAATGGTGACTTTTTTTTTACTGGACCACCACCGTCACTGTTGTGGGGATTTGGCCAACTTTCTACCAAAGGCCTACAATTTTCTGGCATTCAGTATAGTAGAGACTGTTTTCCAGTAACCTCCCCTCTCCCCCCAACGGCTGTAAAACAATCATGCTTTCCAGTAACTTCCCCTCTCTCCTCAACGGCTGTAAAACAGTCAGTCGACATTCCATTACCTAACCCTTTTCAAGATTATAAACTTATTAATCACATCGTCTTACTATACATATGAAATAATAAATATGCGATAGCTTTCACATTACCAAAGCCAGTTCCTTCCAGCCTCTGTTGTGACACAGAAACCCTCAGACGCCTCCGAAATTGGACCAAGAAGCAAACATCCATGTTTACGAGGCACAGAACGACGGGCTAAAAATACATCTCACGGGACAGAGAAGGCACCGCCTAGCACACTGCCGGGTGTGTTGTTCATACAGCTGCGCTGCCCAGTCTAAACAGCATAGATCATCGTTCTTGGCGTTGAGGTTTGGGAAAGGTGGAAAGTTTACGTTTAGTCACTCTCTTTCTCCGTTACCAAATCCTTTTTAACTCTGTCTGATAAACATATTATTACAAAGTACTAATTGTAAAAACAATGCCTATGTAAGTAGCGAGTTTGTTAAATAAATCTCAGGAGGATTCTGTTCTCAGGATCTACAGGTAAGCTGAAATTGCCAAAGGAAAACATGTATATGCTAATTTTTTCGGATGAAGACGCACTTAAAATTAAGGTACTGGCTTTCAAAATTGGCCGTATTCTTTGAATATTCTAGCTTTTAATTGTACAGATTTTTAGGTATGTAAAACTCAACTAACTTTACAGTTAAGCCTACTGTTTGTCAAGTAGTTGTTTAATGTATGACTAACCTGCTAAACATTTTAACTACCACAAACACACACACACACGTGTTTATGTAGTGGCAACCTAAACAAAACATAGCCAAAAATAATCCAGAAAAATTACACAACGAAAATTGCATGTTGATAGGCTATAACACAGCCGATATTTTTCGGTGTTTGTAGATTCCATATACTTATAATCGTGGTTTAAAAAACTAAATAAAAGTTGTCTTCCAATGGAACATGTATTTTATAGCAGTTTTTAATTTTGCTATAAGTGATATTTCTTGACAGCATATGTTTAACATTTTGTTTATAGAACCAAGAAGTAAATAAGTCAATGAATTCTTAAGTTCTTGTTTCTTTACAAACATTTAAAATAGGTCAGACTATTGTTAAGACAAATATATAAAATGAATTATTGTAACAAAAACATGTAACAGAAGAATATTACAGCTGGAGATATTGAGTAATAAGTAATTCATCGTCATATCAACATTTGCATTTGTGATATTAAGCTAGTGGCATTTTACGACTTAATGTTTAATCTACGTGAAAATTGCTATAGTAGCCTGAGATGTATCACAAAAAAATGGAGAGGATTTAGGGTAATTCTCTCTTTAAACAGAAAAAAATATCAGCGATATTATTTAAATCTTCTGAAAATCTATATTATTTGAATACTATGAACCTCAATAAAAAATATTTACTATAAAGGCTCGATGGAGATCCCCCCCCCCCAGGCTACAAGCCTAATAATTTTAGATAGATCAAACAGAGAGCTCAGTGAAATCACAACAGAACTGGTTTGAAGATGTTATGTATTTTGTGTTCTTTTTTAAGACAGTTTAACAGTATTGTATTTATTTCGTAATCAAACCTTTTTTGGTTTATGAGAAATATTATAATTTTTTATTGACAACTTAAGTTTTCTTTTACAGCTTTATTGTAAAGTTTTAAATATATTTGACGAGGGAACCTGAGTATTTCTCGAAGCTTTAAAAATCAAATGAAAAACATTCAGCCTCTCCCCGGCAGATGAAAAAAATCCTATGTCATCGATGTTTACTTTTTTTAGCGAAGCTTCCTCAGTTGGTAAAAGAGGATACAAATTTTTCCCAACTGAAGAACTTTTATTGAAGAAGTAAAACATTTTGTCATAAGATTTCTTTTCATTGTCTGAGAGAAACTGAAGGTTTTTTTTTCAAGAGTGTTGATCGGTTTGTTTTCATATGTCCGTTGCGTGATGTGAATATGCAAACGAAATTGTATTTAGTTGTTAATGATATTTGAGAAGAAAAGTTTAACGGCTCTTTTTTTTTTTGAGACACGTTTTTCACTTTTTTCATACAAACTAGTAAAGAGAAAACTCCATAAGCGGTAATCTCTAAAACAGATTCAAGGAAGACATATGAAAGCATATATATTGTTTTCACAAAGGAGGTATTTCAGTTTTGTTTTTTACAAACACATATTTGATGATCTAATAGTAAACCATTCATGCAGAAACTGTCTTTTTTATTTACTTTATATATTTATATATATATATTGTTTTTACAGACGTGTATTCTTTGTTGGGTTATAAGCAAAACATTTATCCAAAGGAAGAAAAATTATAATTTTACTTGTTTTCTACGTACCCTTTTTTAACATCGGATGGTTATTGTTAGATACATTTTCTCATTATGAAGATGAAACAACTGTCGTTTTATGACGTCTTAGCTTATAACCCCGTTTTAGAACACCATAGCTTGTACTTGAGCAATTATAGCTTACTTTACAGATGTATTTCACCCTGAAATCCGGTTTTTGCCATTCCAAAAAAAAAAGACAAAATGTTCAAATGAATTCAATTTATTTAAAATACTGTTAAGCATGTAGCTAACACATCGATATGAAGTTCTACGACATTCACAATGTAATGCGTTATCAATAAACGCTCAAAACAAAAGCCAACTAATCATCCTTCCCCCAAAAATAAAATACAAAATAATCCCAGACAATAAAAATACTTCATGATAAACTAGACAGAGATAAACGTCGATGAAATTGATAAAGTTTCTTAACAATTTAGATTATAAGTTATAGATATTTCAGCCCATAAAACGTGATGAATAATTAATGACTAAATAATTATGTCGCACAGTAGCATACCAACAAATTAAATGACGATATAAATGACTTGTATAAAAAATATTGTTTGGACTGAAGTTGGAAATCTAATAGCCAAAACATTGCTTATATTGTTATATTTTTGTTAAAATCTAAGCTTTGAATTTACTTGAATAAACTAACTATGAATATAAAACTTTCATCGCAAATCTAACATGAGAAAATACATCTTAAATTCTCTAAAAAATAGTGATGTCTTTGTGTATTTATAGCCTTGCTTAACATCTGGACATACACTAACGTATGAGAAGTAACAGGACCAAAAAAAATTAAAGAATGCACAGCTTATAAGGGGTATCAAGTCTCATACTTATCTATCTGTTTACAAATGAAACTCACTGTCATTGCTATTGCTCTCTTTCTTTATATCATAATTTTTTCATATATATTTACTTCTATAAGTTATTATAATGCCGATGTTTCTACGTTGTTGTCTTGATGTTAGCTGTTCTATATTTTTATTATAATAATAGTGTTCCTTTGTGGTTAATGAGTTATTGATGTTTCTTTGTGGTTTTTATTATGTTAGTGTTTCTGTATTTTTAATATAATATCAGTGTTTCACTGTGCTATTGTGTTGTATATGCAGCTATTATTGATATTAATTTATGTGTTATTACGATAGTGATTATTACAATATTAATGTTTCTATGCGGCTATTATGATAGCGATGTTTTTATATGGTTACTATGAGAGTGATGTTTCTAAGTTGTTATCATGATAGTGATGTGTTTATCTAGCGGAATAGTATTGTGGTATTTTTATGTAGTTATAATGATAAAGGGTGTTTGATTGTGGTTATTAGGATATTGGTGTTTTTATATGGTTATTATGTTTTATAATAGCGTGTTTTATATGCTTATGGTAGCGATATTTCTATGTTTATTACGATAGTGGTATGTCTATGTCATTATTATAATTATTCTGGCGTTTTTAAGTATATGTTATAATAGCGACATTTCTTTTCAGTTATTATGATACTGACGTTATTAAGTATTTACTATGATAATGATATATATACATATATATATATACATATAAATCAATAGTTCTAAAGCTATCTAATAGATTAATTGCAAATAGGCGATTTTTTTAATCAGCACTATAAAAACAATAATGACTAAATTAAAATAAATCAAAAATATTACAAAGAGATTCAACAGTCAAAACTAATTTTTCCATTACCAGTCCTTGTTGTCATTAAAACTCATAAAGGATAATATCAGTAGCCATAGCACCCAAAAGTGTTGTGAATATTCCATCTATCAGACAAGATCCAGAGACACCGATATCAAACAAGCCATCAACTTAGAAAAATCAATTAATTAAGGGTTAGAAGTTGAGTGCTTCAACCTAAAACATATCAACTCCTTCTGCCTTTCACTGTCTGCAGCCAGATGTGGGAAGGCAGTTACCCTTAATATTTAAATTTT